>NW_020229846.1:0-52500 GCF_003227725.1 Camponotus floridanus
AACTAGAGAAAAATACCATCTACCTGCTGAAAATGCAGTCAACATAATTAATAGGAAGGACAAGAAACATCTCCCACTATTTATGATAACATTCAGGAACGAAGCCGACGCAAAGGAAATTTTCCAGCTGAGACTTCTCCTCCATCAAAAAATTAAAGTTGAAGCATTGAGGAAAAATGTCACAATTCCTCAATGCAAGAAATGTCAGGGTTTCGGGCACACCCAAAATCATTGCTTCCAAAGAGGCATTTGCGTAAAATGTGCAGTAAACATCATACCTCCCAATGCAACAAACCTAAGGATGCAGACCCAAAATGCGTAAATTGTGGCGGCAAGCACCCAGCTAGTTACAGAGGCTGTGAGATAGCAAGGAACTACAATTAAGACGAGTAAGAAACACTAACTTGAAAAACCCTAAATCAGTGAACAGACAGACGCCAGCTGAGCCAACATTTGCTAAAACGTTTGCTCAAGCAGTCATAACTAAGAACATTAACGAGGGCAATAACGAGAAAGAAGGGAAAGAGAAATCGACCAATGATTTTTTAATTGCAACCCTAAACCAAATCTTAGATAGATTTAATAAATTCGAGGAAAGATTTACTATTCTTGAAAAAAAGTTCGCCGAAAGCACTAGACCAATACTGGCTAGTAAACAAGCTAAACCAAAGAGAAAATAAGTAAACTTACCGAAATAGCCACCTGGAATGCTAATGGCTTGCCCAGCATGTTTATGAAGTCTCCGCTTTCGTGGAACTTCACGATATTGATGTACTATTGGTTTCGAATCCCACTTCACCAAGGAATCCCATATTAGCATGAGGGGCTACATGCTTTACCATACAATCCATCCTGACGGCAAAGCGCGAGGAGGAACGGCAATACTTATTAAATCAAGTATTAAACATTATGAGTTACAAAAATACGAAACTAGCCATCTCCAAGCAACCTCTGTCAACATCGATGACGAACGAGGAAATCTGGCTATTTCGTCCGTCTATTGCCCACCTAGACACTCGAATGCTCAGAAACAGTTTGAAGACTTTTTTAATACTCTTGGGGAGCGTTTCATCGCTGGAGGTGACTATAATGCTAAGCACACGCACTGGGGTTTCCCGGCTAATCACCACCAAAGGACGTGAACTATTAAGAACTGCAAACGAGCATAACATGAGTTTTATCTCAACCAGTAATCCGACTTACTGGCCTTCCGATCCAAATAAAACCCCGGATCTCCTTGATTTCTTCGTGGTTAAAGGGATTAACGAAAACTATATGAAGGTGGAAAACTGTTACGAACTGTCATCAGATCATTCTCCAGTGATTTTAACCATTAGTGCAACTTTTCTTAAAACAAATCGACACAACCCTCCCTAACTAGTAGAAGAACTGATTGGGATCTATTTCCGTGAAGAGCTGGAGGCAAAAATCAACCTTAGAATCCCACTCATAACCAGCGATCAATTGGATGATGCAGCTGAACAGTTTACTATGGCAATTCAACAGGCTGCCTGGGCTGCTACACCCCGTGGTAACTGAAAGAAATTCAAGAGAATCGAATTTTCCAATTGAGGTCAGGAAACTAATAAAGGAAAAACGATCAGCCCGTAAGAGATGGCATGAAACTAGAGATCCGGATGATAAAACTGTCGTTAACCGGCTTAGTCAACAACTCAAGCGCCTCCTACAGAAAACTAAGAACGAAAAGCTTTAAAATCTTACCTGAAAAACCTGTCCTGTTTCCAAGGAATCAGAGTATTCCTTATGGAAGGCCACCAAAAGACTGAAGAGACCCAAATTACATAATCCTCCAATCAAAAAAGCTAATAACACCTGGGCAAGAGATAATAAAGACAAAGCTGAAGCCTTTGCAGACCACTTAGAAAAAACATTCCAACCTGACGAATGTCCAGTGGATTATGAAACTTTACACTTCAAGGCAAATGAAGATACAAGAAAAATCCAGGCTATTTCGCCGAAAGAAACTATGCATATGATTAATAAATGCATGAATCCTAAAAAAGGCGCCTGGATACGAACTAATCACAGTGCGGATCTTAAAGGAACTACCCCAAAAGGCCATCAACTTTGTTACATATCTGTTTAATGCGGCTATAAGACTGAAATATTTCCCCCAATCGTGGAAAGTAGCGCAAAATTATAATGATTCCAAGCCTGGCAAACCTGAAAATGAGATAGCATCTTATCGCCCAATATCGCTACTTCCAATAATCTCCAAGTTATTCGAGAGACTGATTTTGAAGCGGCTTATACCAATAATTGAGGAAAAACAGCATATACCTCAACATCAATTTGGTTTCCGAAATTCTCACTCCACTATTGATCAGGTACACCGTGTAACTAACGTCATTGAAAAAGCCTTTGAAGAGGGAGAATTCTGCCTGCTGTGTTCCTCGATGTAGCACAGGCGTTTGACAAGGTATGGTACGAGGACTATATTATAAGTTGAACCTAATATTGCCTAAAGATCATTATCTGCTGATAAAGTCATATCTCACAAGCAGATATTTTCGAATCAAAATAGGAGATGAATTCTCCAGCCTTAAACCTATTTCTGCTGGCGTGCCACAGGGCAGTGTTTTGGGCCCCATGCTCTACCTGTTGTTCACTGCTGATATCCCCAAAGGGAAATCTACTACAATGGCTACGTTTGCCGATGACACAGCTATCCTTTCAGTGAATAGCTGTTTAGCTAAAGCAACGAAAAATCTTGCAATTAGCACTTGATGATATATCTGAATGGACAAAAAAAATGGAGGATTTAAAATTAACGAACTCAAATCCGTCCATGTAACTTATACTTTAAGAAAAATTCAATATCTACCGGTAACCATCAATCAACGTGTCATTCCTCACAACAACTCAGCAAAGTATCTGGGTATGACTTTAGATGCGCGACTCATTGGAAGGACCATGTACGTAACAAGTGCACTGAAATAAAGCTCAAGCAAAGAAAAATGTATTGGCTACTAGGACGTAACTCACAGCTAGCTGTTGATAACAAGTTATTACTTTATAATCAAATATTAAAACCAATCTGGACCTATGGCGCGACTCTCTGGGGTTGCGCGAAAGAAGCGAACAGGAAGAAGATTCAAACGATCCAGATCAAATACTTAGATCCATAGTTAACGCTCCCTGGTACATTAGAAACGATGTCATTCATGCGGGACCTCGGGATATCCACCGTAAGCAGGGTTATCCAGAAATTTGCCAAAAATCACGAGGATCATCTGCACGACCACCCCAACGAGGAAGCCAATCAACTTCTTAATAATAGTGATGCACTTCGGAGGCTTAAGAGACTTAAACCTTACGATTTATTAACTTAAACGACAAACTCCTTCTTAATGATATTAACCGTATGAGAAACCTCCTACTGGGGAGATTTTTCTCGCAAATGCTATCACACTTATATGTACGACTAATGTTCTTGTTTGATGAACAGATTGTAGTAACTATTTAATTTAAATAAAAAAAAAAAAAAATATATGTGTATATTATAAGTTATACATAATATTAAGTCCACATGTGCTAATGTTCTCAATATCAAGTTATTCATGTTAATGGATGAATTTGGATAAATTTGAATATATATTTATTTAATATTGCATCATCAAAATTTATATAAATTGTACTATAATTATAATATATATTTTATAATCTTTTATGTAATTTTATGTAATTGCGCAATTTGTAAATCATATTTTGTAATTATATAATATATATTTTATAAATTCTTTATATTATCTTTTTTATTCGGCAAATTTGATAGACTTGTATTAAAAGAAAATAAAAATAAAAAATTAAAAAAAAATTTCTTCCTCGATGAATCTTCACCTTAACGAAGGTATTTTTGCCGGGTGAGGAGGTTTGAGTACTCTAATGAACTATCTGAGAGCTATGCCGGCGGTAACATAGGCCGATATTCTTATAATCTATTTTTATATTTCAGATCATCTTAAGATGATTTTAGATCACATCTTAAGATTTTATTCAGCTAATGATCATATAACATTTTCAGACTTTACTTAAGACGATCTTAAATAGAAAAGAACGAACTATGAAAATACTAGCCGTAGTTATCGGTAGGATCACCCATGCCGGATAAGTCGAAGGGAAAGAGTCAGACGAAGAGAGATACAACAAGATATACAGGGTGTTTGCTAAACATGCGGCAAAAATTCAGGGGGTGATTTATTGGGTTATTTTAAGACTTTTTTGTTATCTGATGATTTTCGAAAAAATGCTTTGTTTCGAAAATAAAAGCAATAAAAGTTTTTTGACCAATTTTTTATTCCATAGATAACAGGCGATACAGGTTTTTTAACAAAATTATTGAAAATTACAAGAAAAAAAAAAAATTGGTCAAAAAACTTGTATTGCTTTTATTTTCGAAACAAAGCATTTTGTCGAAAAATTTGTCAAAAAACTTTTATTGCTTTTATTTTCGAAACAAAGCATTTTTTTGAAAATCATCAGATAACAAAAAAGTCTTAAAATAACCCAATAAATCACCCCCTGAATTTTTGCCGCATGTTTAGCAGACACCCTGTATATTATATATTATATTAATATTTTTGAATAGGAGAGACAAAATACAATAATCAAGGAAAGAGAGAATTTGCACTTAATTTGTGTTTGATTTTTACGTTTGTAATCAGAAAGAACGGTTCTCGAAATTGTAATGCTACGAGTTATAAAAAAAAATTCTTCTTTAATCTTCTATTCTTTCAAGATATATGAGTAGACATTGAAAATAAAAATAACTTATTCGATTTAGGATAAAAAAGCGAAATGTCACATCAATCACATAATTATTAATCGTTGATTTTTATTCATCAACTGGCTTCACCAACTTGTCAATTGATCGGTTTTTATATCAGTAATTAAATCGGTAAAACTGATTTACTTATTTTATTATTTGATTATTTGATTATTTATTTTATTTATTTATTTTAAAAGTTTATTCATTGTTGCCGCGATGTTAACGTACGGAATAAATGGAATACATTCGTAATGCATCGTATGCTGGAATTTAAACGACCAAAAATTAATATTAAAAATTATAAACAAAATAATAGAAATAATTATAAAGATAATACGTATGAACAAAAGACTTCGCATCGATAGCGGAAAAAGAGCGTCGACTCTGTAAGCAATAGCGAAGAGGAACAAGAAGAAAAAACGAAGAAGCAACCGCGACCTGCCCTAAAGTATCGCGTGTTAAAAATATGCATGCACCATCGAAGGACGAATTACTTGCGAAGTAAACGAAGAAAAAATAAACATGTTATACGATTCCGGATCAACATTTCCTTAATAAAATTAAAACATTTAAAGAACGATACATTAATTTACGAGAAGAAGATAGTACTTATAGGAATAAGCGGACATAAAATATATACATTGGGCAAAATGTACGCTACGATAAAAATTAATAAACATAAAATTAAACAAGCATTTTACGTAATAAAAGACAATACCGCCATAGAACACGAAGGAATTCTAAGACTAGACTTCTTTAAAAAACAAACAGCTAAATGCGATTATGAAACTAATGATATAAAAATAAAAGACAGCACATTAAAACTCCATCCTTGCAATAAAATAATTTTAAATCCGCGTAATGAGACAATAATAAAAGCTGCGACTAATTGAAATCGGAGAGGGATAGTTCTTTCGAACAAAAGAAACCACACCAGGAGTTTATATTGGAAGCTATCTAGTAGAACCTAACCTAACCAAAAAATTTTTCATTTCCCGTGAGCGTAATAAATACGACCAATGAAACCATCGAGTTAACAACCCCCATCGTCACATTGAGGACATGGAAGAAAAAATTAGCGTAACCGAAATAAATATAATAAAATCAAGGACAAAGATTAAAACCAGCACTCCGCGAGTCCAGCGTATTTGACAACTATTGCGAACTCAAAACACTAAATAAAAAAGAGGGGCAGACACTCTTAAAAATCTGCGAAGAATTCAACGATATATTCCATTTAGAAGGAGAACCACTGACATACACCGCGACAGTAGAGCATGAGATAAACATATGGGTAAAATATTTTAGACCATACGTATATGGAACGAAATTTAAAATTGTGACCGATCACAAACTTCTAATATGGTTGTTTAATGTAAACGATCCCGGATCAAGACTAATCCGATGGAAATTAAAACTAGAAGAATACGATTATGAAATTATACATAAAACCGGACGAGCAGAACTCCAACGCGAACTCCGAAGCATTAAATTGCAACGCGATACCGAGACCCTCAAATGAAAATAATAATCATGAATTCTTAATAATAGAAAATAAAAAAAGAAGAAGAAGAAGAAGAAGAATACGAAGAAGAAGAACAAAAAGGATAGATATTAAATTTTAGGCTAAGGTTTGATTATATGCAGAACTTTAGATTTAGTTATTGGAATCTGTATGACGAAAGTAATATCAACTATACTAAACCGCTATAACAACCACTATATTAAATTTTTAAAACAAGAACTTGCAAAGTGGAAATGTATTATAAATGAAAATTCTTGCGAAGTAAAATCTAGGAGTCATTTGAAATGGCATATAGCAAATCTTGAAAAAAAAAACAAGTAATTCTTTTCATAATATTCAAAATATTCGATTCTTTTTATTAGGATATTTTTTATATTCTTCATATGTTTGGGAAATTAGTTATCACTTATATAAAAAAATTATTTAAAAAACACTATAAAAACTATGAACACAATTATATCAGAAGATTTTTATTTCTTTTTTGAATTATCTTCTGTAGATTTTTGCTTGGATGGAAGAGGTGGACATATTGTAATGGTTTGAAGACGGCAGATCGTAATACATGAAATAAAGTTTTTAATAATTCCATGAAAGAAAATAATAAAATATTGGAATGTTTGGCTTATAGTAAAAATTCTGAAATTATAATCTATTATTTAAAAACAAATATATCAGAAATTGTATTTAAATCTTGGTATAACGTATCTTATCTTCAATTTGAATCGATGGAGCAAACTTATGTCTTGACTGCTAATATTTCTTTTTCTGTCATTGAAAGGCATACTAAATATATGCTTATAAGTTTAATAAGTAATTATGAAACAATAAGACACAGGTGACGATATTATTTAATAATATTTATTTAAATATATACTACACATAAATGTAAAGATTTATTGTACAAATTAATTATAAACGTATTGTTTTATTTTTTCTGAAAAAGTCAGTGAGATTGTAACATTAATTGTTATAATTAACAATGTGTATTCTAAGAGACAGTTGGGCGAGGTAAATTTTAAATAAATCAAATTTCTATATCTTATATAATATTTTTCTATAATTCGGTTCATAATGATACTCTGTATTTGTGACAGTGCAATTATTAAATACGAAATCATTTATTGATAATAATTAAATTGATAATTTAAAAAATCCATTTTAGATAAAGGAATTTATAAAAAAGGAGTTAAAAAATTTAGTCATTTCCAATATTGAATACAAAATAGAAACACGCCGGTAGGAGATCAAAAAACAGATAAATTACTTTTGATCTTTATTTAACAATTGAATAATTAAATCTTTAAGGCATTAAGTGTTTAGAAATTAAAAATACAGCATAAATGATTGTAATAATATTTATAAATGTATATATTTAATTATTCACTAATGTCATATAAGAGTTAATAATTGTTTAATTATATTTAATGAATATAATATTAATTGTACAATATAATATAAAAAATATTGTATTGTATAATATTGTATAAAAATATTATATTGTATAATATTGTATAAAATTACTATATTACATTACAATATAATATTATATTCATATTATGAATATAATATTTTTAATATTATATTATATTTCATATTATATTGCATTACTTTTCTGTATTATTCTGTAAATTTAATACATAGATGTTGATTATATATTTACATGTGTTTATTTTACACAGATACATACATATACAAAGTGTTTCCATCTCGCAACAAAGTAAAACCATAAATAAATATCGCTAAACTGAACTAAACAATCCTATATCATTTTGAAAACCGTCTCGTAAAATTTCGAAATATTAATTAAAAAAGAACGGCCAATACATGCAGAGTTAAGTACGATTATAATTCTTTAATTAATTTTCTCTCGCGAATAATTTCTTAGAAAAATTGTCTTTATAAATAAAAGCTTCATACGATAATATACGAAAATGGGATAAAAAACATAAACAAGTTTATACTTATTGACTTCTATCGATATGTAAGATAAGCTATGCTACGTATAATCAAGATGGTATTTATATAACACTAAGTATAACCTTCTATATACTGTTAGATACGCCGACAGAGCCATCAGTTCATGATAGTCTCTTGAAGCGAAAAGTTCGCGATTGAATGCTTTTGGTGGTTTAAATCTGATATAAAACCTGGCTAATTTAAATGTATTAGGATAAGGCATTAAATATGTAATAAAATATTTATCTTTCTTTCTTTAAGTGTGCATGCAAAATTGTGTGGAGTAACAGGTAACGCTTTTATTTTATAAAAGACATTTTATTTATTTTTTTTTTAATTTTCTGTATCTTTATTCTTAAATTTTTAAATCGACTAACTCATTTTATTATAAATATTAATTTTATCTTTTGCATACATTACAGTTAATAGAAATGAAGACATTTACGTTTGTACTGTAATGACATGTTTCAACCATTTTGACATATGGAAAGTGTAAAATTTATAGCTAAATTTCTTTTTAAGCTAAATTTCTTTTTGACATTCCAAAATTATTGTGTAATTAATTTTATATTAATGCTATAAAATTATTTATACTATATAAAATATTATCTCATTATCTAAGCCTTTACATCGTTAAAGTCGAATATCGTGTTATTGTCCGTTCGTCATATCGAAATATATTGCATTATATTATATTATATTTTATATTATAATATAATATAATATAAATATGTTAAAGTACGTAAAATATTTCGATGACGAATAGGCAATAATACCAACCTTGATGTAAACAATACATATTTATATTATATTATATCATATTATATTTTACATATTTTAATACAGTAAATAATTTTTCGATATTGATCGCGATCGCGTTTAGAAAAGGATTTAACGGAGCGTCTTGTACCACTACTTCACTCTTTGAATGTCGTCGCGCGAATAATAATAGAGTCGAACAAATTAATTCGAAAGACCGTGTTATTATTATTTTTTCACCGAAACATTTTTCAAGACTATGGCATTAGCGCGCTATTGTTTACGCCGCTAAGGTCAGTGTTATTGTTTGTTCGTCATCGAAATATTTTACATATTTTAACATATGTATACATATATACATGAAATATATTAAAGTATATAGAAGTATTTTAGATTATATAGATTTTTTAATTATATGATTATTTATTAAAAGATTGATGTATCATGGAGTCTTTCATTATGTCAATTGTTTAGATCCACGATTCAATTATTTTATTGAGCGTCCTCACAATTCGAATTATATTTCATTGAAAAATAAAGTGATAAAACATCGCAGACATTGTATTCGACTCTATAAATATTTACTCTATAAATATTAAAGAAATAATTTCTGCTCGTAAAAATCGATTTCATATCGAAATCATAATTTATTATTTTAGATTTCTGTTACTATGATTCTTAGTTGATTAAATGAATAAATTATGAAATATATGATTCGAGAATTTTTGTCACGATATATATAGATATGAATTACGTGTTATTTATAAAAATTAATTAATCATATTGTTATAATAAATAATTTCCCGATGTTGATCGCGATCGTATCTATAGAAAAAAAATTTAACGGCGTATCATTATATTACATATTAGAAAATATTAGGCAATAAAATATGATATTATTACAATTGTTTTATTGCACTTTTTCTAAGTCAAATTTTATAATATTTAGTTTTGCATTTTAAAAGACTAACTTAGAGCGAACTAAATAAATAAATAAATGATGTTGAGAAAAAGAAAAAGAAGACACATAAATAAATAAATATATAATATAAGTATAATATAATATAATATAAGTATATAATATACATAAATATATAATATAAATAATAGCGTAAAAAGAGAGACATAATAATATTTTTATATAATAAATTATTATTAATTAAATTATTTATATTTTTATTTATATTACTTATATTATCAGAGGGACATAATGTGGCACATATGTTTCTTGGCTTCCCGCTACTTCTTAACTTATCTCGTATTTAATATTTATCACGAAATGTATATAAAGGATAATAATTAATGTAAAATCTGAAGCATACTTTTGTCTTTCACGAGCATTATTTTTATTATCTTATACAACATTTTATTTCATATTTTATTTTTGTTTTTCTGTACATTATTTCTATGTATTTTTCACATACACATATATGTGAATGGATCTTAATAATTTTTAAATAAAAATATATAATTATTTCTAATTAATATTTGTTCTTTTATATCATTGTAAGAGTATATAAAAACATAAATTTAAAAACTTGATATAAATAAATTTACAATGATTTTATTCAAGATAACATATTATAAAGTCATATCTAAATATATACCTATATATATATATATATATATATATATATATATATATATATATTTAGATATGACTTTACAATATATTATTTTAAATAAAATAATTGGAAGAAATAGTTTTTGATAGATGAATCTTGAAAGTTTATAAAAACATAATATAAAAAACATAACATAAAATAAAAAATCTTGATATAAATGAAAGTTTGTAATGATTGAAGATAAGATATTGTAAAGTCATTTAAGTATATATATTTAGATATAATAAAATCTATATATACATATTTAAATATGACTTTACAATATATTATCTTGAAAACAATCATTACAAATTTTTATTTACATTAAGATTTTTTTATTTTATATGTTTTCTATAAACTTCCAAGAGTCATGTATCAAGAATGATTTCGAAAAAATATTTTATATGCAATATTACTACATGATTACAGCAACGTTGCATTTCTTCAAATATATTACATTGCAATATTGCTGCGACATTTCGTTGTAATATTACAAAAAGCGAACATCTTAACGTTGGCGCAACTTTACAGCAATGTTGCAACAAAGTTTCGCAACCGATTTGCAATATTGCAATGTTTCAATGAAATTATTCTGCAATATATTTACAACCTTTCTGTGCTGTATGGGAGAAAACAATGAATTATATTTATATTTTGATTAATATATTAATTCATTTTCTTATTGAAACAAATGCATTTTTTAAATAAAAAACGGCAGGAACTTACAATTAGTTACACACCTAATACTACTCATTCAAAAAAAGAGTACATCTTAAATATATGAATATAATATAATATATTAATATATCTTCGATTCTCACTGCTTCGATAAACCTTGCAATTGTTCTTGTATCTGCTCGAATGTCTTGCCTTTGGTTTCAAGTACATAGAAGTATATGAATAAACCACCAGCGAAACTGCACGCAGTAAATATCCAGAACGGTACATGTATGCCAGCAATATTGGCAATGACTAAATATGATGTTGTCACTACAAAAGCGTCTAAACTTGTTGCTATTAAAACAATCGTGCTGCCAAGTGCCTTCACATTTATAGGAAATATTTCGCTGAGCAAAGTGAACGGTTGCGAAGACAGACCCAAGACATACATGATTATGTATGTGATGACACCTGTAGCGGGCAACCAAGTAATGTCTTTCGTATTTATATGATTGTATTGCAGACTGAAATACGTTGCGACCATAGCGGTCGAGCATGCTGAACCAATGCATGAGATTATCAATAGTGACCTTCTACCGCTATGGTCAGTGATGAACATACAAATGATCGTAAATATCAGTTGTATGACGCCCAACATCATAGTTAAGTATTTGCCCTCCAGATTAACATTCATCTGGTCGAAGATAATTTGAGCATACTGTAATATAGCTTGATATCCACTCATTTGTTGAGCCACGCCCACGCACAATAGTATTATTAGAGCTCTGTAAAATCAAGTTTATTGATAAAACGTGGCTAAAACAATAGCTCTGTTATCCTATATCATTTCAACAATTTCAAATTACTATGAGGTCAAAAATCAATTGAGTAGAATATATTTTCGAAAATTATTATACAAAAATATAATTATTCTACATAAAAAAAGAATGGATTTGTACAAAATTACATTACTTGCGAAATTAATTTTAATAGAAAAGATGTTTTTAAACAATTTTATCGATTTATTAATAATCATATGTGATGATAAATGGAAATTTTACATCTCATCTTCGATTTTCTGGCACGCACAAAAGTTCTCGAAAACCAGTTTGACCATTTAAATTGACTTCTCACTGTTCGATTTCATATGCCTCATTGTAAACATCCTCTTTGCCTCTCAATTGAATGAGAGAGTTTATGGCTTCTTGTTTGGCGTTACGATGCATCAAATAGTATGGTGATTCCGGTAGCCAGATAAAAACAAGGATAAATATACACGGTGCAACCAAAGACAAGAAGGTGAGATTTTGTGTCGATAAAAATGGGCCTATCACAAACTTCACTAAAATGCCGATTTTCTTAGCAACTGTTAACATGGATGTTAAATTACCGCGGATGTATGCTGGTGAAATTTCGCCCAAATACATCGGCGTGGCTGTATAAGCGATGCCCATAGCCAAACCGGCTATAAGTCTTGATATTTACAGCTCCTATAAAGCAAAAAAAATAGAAACTTAAAGAGATTGATCGCGTCAAATTGTTTGTATAAATTAGAATGGAATAGAATTTAAAATTTAATTTAAAATCGCGGTGTATGTATATTGTGTATTATATTCAAAGAATTTCAAGAAAAGCAAGTGTTATTATATTGATAGGCGCTACAAGGATATGCATTTTCCAGACAAACTTAAAACAAAAAAGATTATAATAAAAATTGGCTAATTAATAATTTTTAATTTCAAGATAAACACGATATTTCGTTTTAGGATACTTACTGTCGAAGATGTTGCAAAAGCAATCATCAACCAGCTGATTATCGAAGGCACAGCAATAAATAACATGGTATTTTTTCTACCGAAGATATTAACAATGACTGCACAAATAATAGCACCAGCAACTGAACCTAATGTAAGTAAAGATGCAACCCAAGAGGCTTCTTCTGGAATCAGATGCATAGGATATTTTTCATCCTTCCCTTGCATCAATACAGACAAAGATGGCGACGACCAACCCAAAAATTGACCAACTGACAGCATGCCCAGATTTCCTTCCAGATAAAATAATTCAAATAATTCAACATTTCAAATAGGTTTTGAGAATCTTTTTCTTTTTAATTGACATTAATAATGTCAATTTTGTAAAAGACAATATTCTTCTATGAAAAATTGATTTATGTATTATTAAGTATTTTCAATCATAAAGCAAAAAATTTTTAAATTTTAATATAATTTTGTATGTATTTACAAATATATAATTTAAAAAAATAACGTAATCGAAGATAGGTATTCTAAATAAATGAAATTTTTCAAATTATTATTCAATTATTATTCATATATCCGTTATATCCGTTATAGAATATATATAATAAGCATATATGTAGTAACTTAATATAATTAAGATAACAAACAAAATGCATAAAGTGTATAATAATTAAATTATGAGTTTTGTTATAAAATTGTAACGAATAAATATTCATTTAAAAAACTGAAAAAATATAAGATTAATTAAATATACGAGTACATCAAATATATAATATCATAATCATGTTAATATAACATCAAATCTTACATGAATTTCACACAAAGCAATAGAAACTAATCGTTGCAGAATCACCGAATATTATTGACATTAAAATCTACATAAATATATTTAATTTTACGTTGACACATGACAATGACAGCTACATATAATACACATCCAACTTCAATCATAGTTATTTAAAAAAGATTAATAAAAAAGGAATTTAAATTATTGCAAACATTTATGTGTAATTATAAATTTAAAGTTTAATAATGTATAAATTATGTAAATGTAAATATTTTTATTTCTCCATGTTTATCTCAATGAATGCATGTACGTTACGTACCCGCTATGGCAGCAAGATATACCTTCTTCATCTTTACAATACAATCTCCAGACATATTCGTTTCACAAATGTTTCTTCGAAACATTTCATAACCGATTCTTGAAAACGTTTCTGATTGGTTAAAATGTTCACTTCAAAAACAATAAGAGATACGTATATTATTAGTAAAAACAATAAATAAAGTCATTGATAAAGCAGTTATAAGTTATTATAGCATTGTAAATCAATAATATTTCACTAAAAGAATTCAATATTGATTGTTTTAATCAGTAATATTAAATTATAATTTACTTACCTCGTATAAAATTAAAAATTTTATTTATATTTACGTGCATATTGAATTACGTGCATCTTAAATAGATGATGATTTATTTTACTTAAATAGATAATGAACGGATCGTTTTCGTTTATTAGTCGGACATTTACTTGTCCGACTTATACAATCGATTTAACATCTGAAGTTCCTATATTGATATTGTATCAGAAATTAAATCGAAATAATACTTTTAGTTTTATCTGTCGTCCTTTGCAAGTTTTATATAATTTTCATGACTAAAACTTAACTAACGAGGAAAACAACGAATCGTAACAGTAAATGAATGAACTAGCAATTACTGATTTTACAGTGAAATTTTACTTTCACTAATTATAATTAAATATAAGATAAAGGCAGATCTTATATTCAATATAATTTAATTATATCAAGATTATTTCACATGTTTTTGACTGCATTTATTATTACAATCTTAATAGAAGCAATAGGAGTCATATTATACATAATTAAAATTTAATATAAAAAGTATTTTTTGTTATTTTATATGATATTATAAATTAAAATTTAAATTATCAATTTAAACATTATACCATTAATATACAAGAGAGAATTAAAATATATATGTTAATGTCCTTCTATAGTAAAATTTGAAAAAATAAATAAATAAATTAATTAATTAAATTAATTAATAATGAATTAATTTTTTTAGTTTTTTAATATTTATTTTAATAACTTCAAAACATTACACTATTTATACAAATACTATAAAAATGAATATAAATGTCATTGAACTACTACTTCATATAATAGGTCCTTCGTTAATAGAAAATAAAAACTTTTAGTGAGAAAATATATAAATCGATAAATAGGCAAAGAAAATTGATAAATAAGAAAATTGATTTGTAGACAAATGGTCGAACTTTAATAATAAAAATTTTAAAATAGTATTTTAAAAAATAACATACATGTGAAGAACTAGGAATAAAATATATATGAAAATTCAAAATACTATTAAAATATGAAATTGAAAAGTTACAAACACATTTAATGATACAAATGATTAATCTAAATTTTTCTTCACAATGTGGAATAATATCACAGGATGATGATTCTATAATATATCGAAAAGTATGCACTTGTGTGTGTGAAACAATTAAAATTTAAAATTCATTCAAAAAATATTGAAATGTACCTACTCTATAAATATATATTAAAAACTCAAATCAATCAAAAACTTAAATCAAAATTATAATTATCGTTAATATAAAAATTGCAATGAATTTTTGAATCTCAATTAAACTTAAAAACTGAAAAGCTTTTTATAAAAATTTAGGAAATACAAAATATTTTTATTATATAAGAACACAAAAAATAATTACATTGTAAAAGTTTTCGTAGGTAATGCTCGAATCTCTTTTGAAAGAGAATAAAGTAACTCTATTTTGGCTTCCTTTTTTATTTAAAATGTATTGTAATTCAGTTTTGATAATTTTCCAATTGTTATTTGGTATATATCCTATTTGTGATTTATCTTTTTAATTTTCGCAATTAATATGGCGAATCCGTTCGATTTCGAAAATTATATTTTTCAATGAATTATTTAAGAATACTATTCATTCAAAAAAGAATAAAAAATATAAATCTTGATAAATCTATCTTTTATTCCCACTACTTCGATAAACGTTGCAATTCTTCTTGTATCTGTTCTAATGTCTTGCCTTTAGTTTCAGGTACATAAAAGAATATGAATAAAACTCCAGTGGAACTGCAAGCAGTGAATATCCAGAACAGTACCAGCATTGTGTGCCAGCAATATCGGCAATGCCCAAATATGACGTTGTCACTACAAAAGCCGCTAAACTTGTTGCTATTAAAACAATCATGCTGCCAAGTGCCTTCACATTTATAGGAAATATTTCGCTGAGCAAAATGAACGGTAGCGAAACCAGGCCCAAGGAATACATGATTATGTATGTGATGAAACCTGTAGCGGGCAACCAAGTAATGTCTTTCGTATTTATATGATTGTATTGCAGACTGAAATACGTTGCGACCATAGCGGTCGAGCATGCTGAACCAATGCATGAGATTATCAATAGTGACCTTCTACCGCTATGGTCAGTGATGAACATACAGATGATCGTAAATATCAATTGTACGACGCCCAATATCATAGTCAAGTATTTGAATTCCAGATTAACATTCATCTCGTCGAAGATTATTTGAGCATAGTTTAATATTGCTTGATTGCCGCTCATTTTCTGAATTATGAATAGGTACAACATTATTATTAGAGTTCTGTAAAATCAAGTTTATTGATCAAACGTGGCTGAAATAATAGCTCTGCAGTTCTGTATCAACATAACAATTTGAAATTAATATGAGGTCAAAAATCGAATAGAAAATATTTAAGAAAATGATTATACAAAAGTATAATTATTTTACACAGAGAAAAGAATGGATTTGTACAAAATTACATTACTTGCGAAATTAATTGTAATAGAAAAATATTTTTGAAAACTTTTATTTTTTACGATTCATTAATGTTCAAGGGTAACAATAAATAGACATCTCACCTGCGATTTCCTGGCACGCATAAAAGTTCTCGAAAACCAGTTTGATCATCTAAATTGGCTTTCACGAACTCTTCGATTTCATATGCGTCATTGTAAACGTCCTCTTTGCCTCTCAATTGAACGAGAGAATTTATAGCTTCCTCTTGGGCGTTACGATACATCAAATAGTATGGAGACTCCGGTAGCCAGATGAAAAGAAGAGCATAAATAGATATGGCGCAATCAAAGACACGAAAGTGAGATTTTGTACCGATAAAAATGGTCCTGTCCCAAACTCCACTAACATACCGATGTTCCCAGCGACTGATAACATGGATGTTAAATTACCGCGGATGTGTGCTGGTGAAATTTCGCCCAAATACATCGGTGTGGCTGTTAAAGCGATGCCCATAGCCAAATCGGATATAAACCTTGATACAGCTCCTATAAAGCAAATAAAAAAAATAGGAACTTAAAGAGATTGTTCGCGCCAAATTGATTACACATAAGCGGGATAAGATGCTTAGATAACACAGGCCTGTGAGGTTTTTTTTTTAAGATGCAAAAGTGATTTCCGACGTAATTTTGTGAGCTGAATTCGAATCTGGCCGCTGAATTTGCGTAACACGTCACGTTTGAGTAATTTGTAATTGAATGGTCCAAAAATCGCTATTTTGACCAATTTCATGAATTTATTGCGAGGAAACCAAATTTTTTGAAATATTTCTGCCAATGGCATCGTATAATACTCACTTTCGCCTTTCAAAACCACTTTCGATTACCACTGCACGATTTTTTTTCGCTGAGATATATAAGTATGACGTTGTAAGAAAATTTACGTTAAAGAAAATTTATATAGACATCAATATGGTAGATCCATGATCTTGAAATTTGAAAAGATTGACATATGTCAGGTTCGGTTGGCCAAAAAAATATTGTAAAGAAATGTCTAACACAGTTGTTACACATTTTGATAAATTTTTCTAAATTTTATGCCTTTTTATTGTGACTCTATTCGCCATATTGGATGCGCCATTTTTAATTTCAAAAGCTGACAGAAGGTATTTAAAAATGTATATTTTTACCCTAATCGTAGTGAGATAGAGAGGTAGCATATGTATATATATATATATATATATATATATATATATATATATATACATATATACATGTATGCATACGAGACACGGGATCAGCACAATGTTCTTATGTCTTTTCGCCATTCTTAGATAATCAATTTAAAAGTTTACATTATCATTGATAATTTAAGTTTTAATGAGGCACTAGGATTTTATTAATTATACGCATTAAATATGCAAACAAGTTACATATGTAATAAAAAAATTAAAAGAAATATATTTAAAAATTTTTGAAGAAGTATATAATGACATGTCACTAATGATACATGTCAATAATATTGCAATGCATCATTAGCGTAATCTTCTGCCGACAGTAGGAAACGTACATTTTCTCTTTCTGTGTGTTGTGTACATGTGCATTGATGACGATGATAAAGACGTTTCTTAATTGAAAATTTTCATATTTCGATTTTGCGTAATAATATTTGCATCAGTTATTACAGTTTATAAATTATGCAGCACAAAAATAAAGATACTTTCTTTATATAATTCAAACTCGCTCTATCGATTAAGCCTAGTAAAAATTCAATCCGTTCAGCCGTTATTGAAATTTGATAATCTGAGTTACTCTCAACTCTCAACTGTTCGACTCGCGTATAGATACACGGAACACGGAGTGCTTCGCTAATGCTTCGCATAAAATTGGCGCGAAACATCGTGTCTCTTGAGTGTGTGTTATATTCAAACAATTTCAAGAAAAGCAAGTGTCATTATCAGTCATTACATTGATAAACGTCACAAGGATAAGCATTTTCTAGGCAAACTTAAAACAATAAAGAAATTATAATTAAATTTATGGAATTATAATTATGAAATTAATGCAATTATAATTAAAATTATAATCAAAATTTCGTTAATTAATAATTTTTTATTTCAAGATGTAAATACGATACTTTTTTCAAGGATACTTACTCTCGAAGATGTTGCAAAAGCTATCATCAACCAGCTGATTATCGAAGGTATGGCAGTAAATAATATAATATTTTTTCTACCGAAGATATTAACAATGACTGCACAAATAATGGCACCAGCAACTGAACCTAATGTAAGTAAAGATGCAACCCAAGAGGCTTCTTACAAAGTCAGATGAATAGGATATTTTTCATTCTTCCCTTGCATCAATACAGGCAAAGATGGCGATGAACAACCATAAAGTGGCCAATTGAAGTATGCCCAGATTCCCTTTCAGGTAAAATAAGATTTTGAATAGGGATTTGAGAACTTTTTTCTTTTTAACTGACATTAATAATGTTAATTTTATAGAGAAAATATTCTTCTTTGTAAAATTGATTTGTATATTATTATTAAATATTTTTCAATCATAATTTTTTTAACTTTCAATATAATTTCAAATGTATCTAAAAGCACATAATTTAAAAAAATAACGTAATCGAAATTGTAGATATAAATTCTAAATAAATAAAAGCATTTATATATTCCGTTATGGAAAGTAATCTTATATGAATTTCATCAAATCTTACATGAATTTCAAACAAAGCAATAGAAACTAATTGTTGCAGAATCATCGAATATTATTGTCATTAAAATCTATAGAAATATATTTAATTTTACGTTCACGTGACAATAACAACTACATATAATACACATCCAGCTTCAAGCATTAGTTATTTAAAAAAATTTAATAAAAAAGAAATTTAAATTATTGGAAACATTTATGTGTAATTATAAATTTAATGTAATAATGTATGAATATGTAAATGTAACCAAAATATTTTTATTTCTCCATGTTTATCTCAATGAATATATATACGTTACGTACCCGCTATGGCAGCAAGATATATCTTCTTCATTTTTACAATATAATCCCCAGATAGCTCATATAAGTTTCACAAATGTTGAAACGTTTCCAAGAACGTTTCTTCGAAACATTTCATAATCGACTCTGCAAAACATTTCGAATAATAGGTTAAAATGTTCACTTAAAAAAAACGTGATACGTTTCTTATGCTAAAAAAAACGTTTAAAAAACATTTGAAATACGTTTTTTTCCTTTTATTCGTTTAACGTTTGTTTTTTCATAGAATTAATAAAATAATGCATTCATACACACTCTCTAAAAGTGAATCAGTTTATATTATCAGTGAAAACAGTAAATAGAATCATTGATACAGCAGTTATGTTATTATAGCACTGTAAATCAATAATATTTCACTGAAAGAATTAGTAATATTGACTATTTTAATCAATATTAAATAATATTAAATTACAATTTATCTACCTTGTATAAAATTGAACATTTTATTTATATTTACGTTCCATTTTTTTCGTACTTAAAATTTCGTTATAAGAATTATATAGAGCTTGCAAAATGTTAAAAGTATAACTTCGATTTAATTTCTGATACAATTTCAATACAGGAATTTTAGATATTGGTCGATTTTATCACTCCGACAAATAAATATCCGGCCAATAAATGAAAATAATCCGTTCATGATCCGTTTTATTTAAATAAAATAAATTATCATTTATATATATATATATATATATATATATATATATATATATTATATATATTTTATTTGAAATTAATTTGAAATTAATTAAAAAATAATTATTAAAATTTAGATTTTATTTTGTCTATAGAAACGTGAAAAATATATTTCCTTAACTATGTTTTTAGAAACGTTTCTTATTAATGTTTTACGGTTAAAAAACATTGGATACATTTAAGAAACATATATAATGAAACGCGTGCAACCTGAACTATTTCTTCTTTAAAACAAATAGATTTGGGTTAGCTTCTATCTTTGCTGAGCCCTCCCTCCCTGTAGAGATAGTGAAACCCTCTGTATCTACGCATGCACTTTGCAAGATAAAAGAAATTTTATTCTACATAATCTCCAGTTGAAAATGCAGTTTGTGCAAATTTATCCAAATTAAGATCACGGGAACATTGAACATATTTGATAAATAATATAACTTTGTAATAAACAACGAGCAACGGCTAAAACTTTTTGCAAATTAATCAGTGACATGTCCTTGACAACATATGTCAAAGTCATCGAAATTGGCGAATCGCTAATATGTAATTTTACCCATACATTATTTAACATATATTATATACATTATTTAACATATATTATTCGAATATGTTGATAATATATAAAGGCAGATTTTGTATTTCATATAATTTAATTATATCAGGATTATTTGACATACTTTTAACTGCATTTATTATTTCAATTTTAACAGAAGCAATAGAAGTCATATTGTATATAATTAAAATTTAACATATGAAAAGTATTTTTTGTTTTTTTATTTAATATTATAAATTAAAACTGATATCATAAATTTAATATTATAAATTAAAACTGATCGATTTAAACATTATATCATTAATGTTCGAGATAAAATTAAAATACATATGTTGATATTTTTTTATATTCTATAACTTCGAAAAATAATTAATGAAATAATAATGAATTAATAATGAATTAAATAATGAATTAATTTTTTTAGTTTTTTAATATTTATTTTAATAATTTCAAAACGTTGCACTATTTATGGGAATACTAAAATGAATATAAATGTTATTGAACTACTACTTCATATAATAGATCCTTTGTTAATAGAAAATAAGAAATTTTGGTGAGGAAATATGTAAATCGATGAATATTGAGGCAATAAATAAGAAAATGCATTTGTAGACAAAAGACTGAATTTCGATAATAAACATTTTGAAAATAGTATTTTAAACAATGACACACATATGAAGAGCGAGGAATAAAATATACGAAGATCAAAAATACTTAATTAAAATATGAAATTGAAAAGTTACACATTTAATGATACAATTGATTAATCTAAATTCTTCTTCACAATGTGGCGTAATATCACAGGATACTGATTCTATAATATATCGAAAAGTACGCATTCACACACACACACACACACACACACACACACACACACACACACACACACACACACACAAAACAAGTAAAGTCTAAAATTCGTTTAAAAAATATTGAAATATACTCTATAAATATATATTAAAAATTGAAATCAACAGAAAACTTAAATCAAAGTTATAATTGTTGTTAATATGAAAACTGCGACGAATTTTTGAATCTCAATTAAACTTAAAAACTGAAAAGCTGCTTATAAAATTTAGGAAATACAAAATATTTTTATTATATAAGAACACAAAAAATAAATACACTGTAAAAGTTTCGAAGGTAGTGCTCGTATCTCTTTTGAAAGAGAATAAAGAAATTCTTTTTTGCTCCGTTTTTTATTTAGAATATAACTCAGTTTTGATAATTTTCCAATTGTTATTTGGTATATATTCCATTTATGATATATCTTTTTAACTTATACAATTAACATGGCAAATCCGTCCGATTTCGAAAAATATATTTTTCAATGAATTATTTAAGAGCACTATACATTTGAAAAAGATTAAAAAATATATCTTTGATTCTCACTGCTTCGATAAAAGTTGCAATTCTTCTTGTATCTGTTCTAATGTCTTGCCTTTGGTTTCAGGTACATAAAAGAATATGAATAAAGCCCCAGCGAAATTGCAAGCAGTGAATATCCAGAACGGTACATGTGTGCCAGCAATATCGGCAATGATCATGTATGATGTTATCACGACAAACTCCAACAATTCTCTTGCTATTAGAATAATCATGCTGCCAAGTGCTTTCACATTTATAGGAAATATTTCGCTGAGCAAAGTGAACGGTTGCGAAGACAGGCCCAAGGCATACATCATTACGTATGTGATGATACCTGTAACGGGCAACCAAGTAATATCTTTGGTATTTATATGATTGTATTGCAAATTGAAATACGTCGCAACCATGGCGGTCGAGAATGCTGTACCAATACAGGAGATTATCAGCAGTGACCTTCTACCGCTATGGTCAGTGATGAACATACTGATGATCGTAAATATCAATTGTACGACGCCCAATATCATAGTCAAGTATTTGCCTTCCAGATTAACATTCATCTGGTCGAAGATTATTTGAGCATAATTTAATATTGCTTGATAACCAGTCATTTTCTGAGTTATGCTCAGGCACAACATTATTATTAGAGTTCTGTAAAATCAAGTTTATAGATCAAACGTGGCTGAAATAGCTCTATTGTTCTGTATCATCGTAACTTTGAAATTACTATGGGATCGAATAGAAAAATCGAATAGAAAATATTTAAGAAAATTTTTGTACCAAAATAATAAAATATAATTATTTTATATACAGAAAAGAAAGGATTTGTACAAAATTACAGTACTTGCGAAATGAAGTGCAATAGAAATATATTTTCAAAAATTTTTGTCGATTCATTAATGACCAAGTGTGACGATAAATGGAAATGTAATATCTCACCTGCGATTTCTTGGCACGCATAAAAGTTCTCGAAAATTAGTTTGATCATTTAAATTGGCTTTCACGAACTGCTCGATATTACATGCTTCATTATAAACATCCTCTTTGCCTCTCAATTGAACGAGAGAATTTATGGTTTCCTCTTTGGCGTTACGACGCATCAAATAGTATGGAGATTCCGGTAGCCAGATGAAAATAAGCATAAATAGACATGGTGCAATCAAAGACACGAAAGTGAGATTTTGTACCGATAAAAATGGGCCTATCACAAACTCCATTAACATGCCGATTTTCACAGCGACCATTGACATGGATGTTAAATTACCGCGGATGTGTGGTGGTGAAATTTCGGCCAAATAAATCGGCGTGACTGTCAAAGCGATGCCTATAGCCAAACCGGCTATAAACTTTGATATATACAGCTCCTATAAAACAAAAAAAAATAGAAACTTAAAGAGATTGATCGCGTCAAATTGTTTGTCTAGATTAGAATGGAATAGAATTTAAAATTTAATTTAAAATCAACGTGTATGTATATTGTGTATTATATTCTAAGAATTTCAAGAAAAGCAAGTGTTATTACATTGATAGGTGTTACAAGGATATGCATTTTCTAGACAAACTTAAAATAATAAAGACTATAATAAAAATTCGCTAATTAATAATTTTTAATCTCAAGATGTAAATACAATGTTCTTTTTTAGAATACTTACTGTCAAAGATGTTGCAAAAGCTATCATCAACCAGCTGATTATCGAAGGTACGGCAGTAAATAACATGATATTTTTTCTACCGAAGATATTTATAATGACTGTACAAATAATGGCACCTGCAATACCACCTGATGTAGGTAAAGATGCAACCCATGCGGCTTCTTGCGGAGTCAGATGAATAGGATATTTTTCATCTTTCCCTTGCATTAATATAGCCAAAGATGGCGACGACCAACCCAAAAATTGGCCAACTGACAGCATGCCCAGATTTCCTTCCAGATAAAATAACATTTCGAATAGGTTTTGAGAAAAACCTTTTTCTTTTTAACTGACATTAATAATGTTAATTTTCTAGAAGAAAATTTTCTTCTATGTAAAATTGATTTATATATTATTATTAAACATTTTTCAACCATAATTTTTTTAAATTTTTTTAAATTAAAAAAACTTTTTTTTTAAATATAATTTTGTATTTTAAATATAATTTTGTATGTATCTAAAAACACATAATTTAAAAAATAACGGAATCGAAGTTCCAGATAGAGATTTTAAATAAATGAATTTATATATTCCGTTATAAAAGATATAATAGGCATATATGTAATAATAATAACAAATAATTATTAGGATAATAAGTAAAATGCATAAAATGTATAGTAATTAAATATAAGCTTTATAAAATTATAAAGAATAACTATTAAGAGAACTGGAAGAATATAAATTAAATATTACACATATACATATAATATCATAGTCATATTAATATAACATCAAATCTTACGTGAATTTCACGGAAAGCAATAGAAACTAATTGTAAAATCATTGAATATGATTGACATTAAAATCTATAGAACTATATTTAATTTTACGTTCATGTGACAATGACAACTACATGTAATACACATCCAACTTCAAGCATTAGTTATTTAAAAAAAATTAATAAAAAGGAAATTTAAATAATTGTAAACATTTATGTGTAATTATAAATTTAATGTAATAATATATGAATATGTAAATGTATTTACATATAATATATTTTTATTTCTCCATGTTTATCTCAATAAATGTATATACGTTACATACCCGCTATGGCAGCAAGATATACTTTCTTCATTTTTACAATATAATCACCAGATAGCACATATGCGTTTCACAAATGTTTCTTCGAAAAGTTTTATAACCGACTCTTGAAAACGGTTAAAATGTTCACTTGAAGAAACATTAAGAGATAAGTTTCTTGTGATAAAAAAACGTTTAGAAACGTTTAAAAAACATTTGAAATACGTTCTTTTCCTTTTATTCCTTTAACGTTTGTTTTTTCATAGAATTAATAAAATAATGCATTCATACACACTCTCTAAAAGTGAATCAGTTTATATTATCAGTGAAAACAGTAAATAGAGTCATTGATATAGCAGTTATGTTATTATAGCACTGTAAATCAATAATATTTCACTGAAAGAATTAGTAATATTGACTATTTTAATCAATATTAGATCATATTTAATTACAATTTATCTACCTTGTATAAAATTGAACATTTTATTTATATTTACATTCCATTTTTTTCGTACTTAAAATTTCGTTATAAGAATTATATAGAGCTTGCAAAAGGTTAAAAGTATAACTTCGATTTAATTTCTGATACAATTTCAATACAGGAATTTTAGATATTGGTCGATTTTATCACTCCGACAAATAAATATCCGGCCAATAAATGAAAATAATCCGTTCATGATCCGTTTTATTTAAATAAAATAAATTATCATTTATATATATATATATTTTTTTTTTTCTTTGAAATTAATTTGAAATTAATTAAAAATTAATTATTAAAATTTAGATTTTATTTTGTCTATAGAAACGTGAAAAATATATTTCCTTAACTATGTTTTTAGAAACGTTTCTTATTAATGCTTTACAGTTAAAAAACATTGGATTCATTTAAAAAACATATATAATAAAACGCGTGCAACCTGAACTATTTCTGCTTTAAAACAAACAGATTTGGATTAGTTTCTATCTTCGCGGAGCCCTCCCTCTCCGTAAGGATAATGAAACACACTATATCTACGCATGCACTTTGCAAGATAAAAGGAATTTTATTCTACATAATCTCCAGTTAAAAATGCAGTTTGTGCAGATTTACCCAAATTAAGATCACGGGAACATTGAACATATTTGATAAATAGTATAACTTTGTAATAAACGAGCGACGGCTAAAACTTTTTGCAAATTAATCAGGGACATGTCCTTGACAACATATGTCAAAGTCATCGAAATTGGCGAATCGCTAATATGTAGTTTTACCCATACATTATTTAACATATATTATGTACATTATTTAACATATATTATTCGAATATGTTGATAATACATAAAGGCAGATTTTGTATTTCATATAATTTAATTATATCAAGATTATTTGACATACTTTTAACTGCATTTATTATTACAATCTTAACAGAAGCAATAGAAGTCATATTGTACATAATTAAAATTTAACATATGAAAAGTATTTTTTGTTTTTTTAATATTATAAATTAAAGCTGATATTATCGATTTAAACATTATATCATTAATGTTCGAGATAAAATTAAAATACATATGTTGATATCTCTTTATATTCTATAATTGGAAAAATAATTAATTAATAATAAATTAATTTTTTTAGTTTTTTAATATTTATTTTAATAATTTTAAAACGTCGCACTATTTATGGGAATACTAAAATGAATATAAATGTTATTGAACTACTACTTCATGTAATAGATCCTTTGTTAATAGAAAATAAGAAATTTTAGTGAGAAAATATGTAAATCGATGAATATTGAGGCAATAAATAAGAAAATGCATTTGTAGACAAAAGACTGAATTTCGATAATAAACATTTTAAAATAGTATTTTAAACAATGACACACATGTGAAGAGCGAGGAATAAAATATACAAAGATCAAAAATACTTAATTAAAATATGAAATTGAAAAGTTACACATTTAATGATACAATTGATTAATCTAAATTCTTCTTCACAATGTGGTGTAATATCACAGGATAATGATTCTATAATATATCGAAAAGTACGCATTCGCGAAACAAGTAAAGTCTAAAATTCATTTTAAAATATTGAAATGTACTTTATAAATATATATTAAAAATTGAAATCAACAGAAAACTTAAATTAAAGTTATAATTGTTGTTAATATAAAAACTGCGACGAATTTTTGAATCTCAATTAAACTTAAAAACTGAAAAGCTGCTTATGAAATTTAGGAAATACAAAATATTTTTATTATATAAAAACACAAAAAATAATTACACTGTAAAAGTTTTCGTATGAAGTGCTCGTATCTTTTTTGAAAAAGAATAAAGAAATTCTTTTTTGGCGCCCTTTTTTATTCAGAATATAATTCAGTTTTGATAAATTTCCAAATGTTATTTGGTATATATTCCATTTATGATTTATCTTTTTAACTTATACAATTAACATGGCAAATCCGTCCGATTTCGTACAATATATTTTTCAATGAATTATTTAAGAGCACTATACATTTGAAAAAGATTAAAAAATATATCTTTGATTCTCACTGCTTCGATAAAAGTTGCAATTCTTCTTGTATCTGTTCTAATGTCTTGCCTTTGGTTTCAGGTACATAAAAGAATATGAATAAAGCCCCAGCGAAATTGCAAGCAGTGAATATCCAGAACGGTACATGTATGCCAGCAATATCGGCAATGATCAAGTATGATGTTATCACGACAAACTCGAAAAAGTCTTTTGTTATTAGAATAATCATGCTGCCAAGTGCTTTCACATTTATAGGAAATATTTCGCTGAGCAAAGTGAACGATTGCGAAGACAGGCCCAAGGCATACATAATTATGTATGTGATGATACCTGTAACGGGCAACTAAGTAATATCTTTGGTATTTATATGATTGTATTGCAAATTGAAATCGCAACCATGGCGGTCGAGCATGCTGTACCAATACAGGAGATTATCAACAGTGACCTTCTACCGCTATGATCAGTGATGAACATACAGATGATCGTAAATGTCACTTGTACGACGCCCAATATCATAGTCAAGTATTTGCCTTCCAGATTAACATTCATCTGGTCGAAGATTATTTGAGCATAGTTTAATATTGCTTGATAACCACTCATTTTCTGAATTATGCTCAGGCACAAAATTATTATTAATGTTCTGTAAAATCAAGTTTATTGATCAAACGTGGCTGAAATAATAGCTCTGTTGTTCTGTATCATCGTAGCAATTTGAAATTATTATGAGGTCAAATATCGAATAGAAAGTATTTAAGAAAATTTTGTACAAAAATAATAAAATATAATTATTTTATATATAGAATAGTATGGATATATAGAAAAGTATGGATTTGTACAAAATTACATTACCTGCGAAATGAAGTGCAATAGAAAAAATATTTTCGAAAATTTTTGTCGATTCATTAATGACCAATTGTGACGATAAATGGAAATTTAATATCACATGCAATTTCTTGGCACGCATAAAAGTTCTCGAAAATTAGTTTGATCATTTAAACTAGCTTTCACGAACTGCTCGATATTACATGCTCATTATAAACATCCTCTTTGCCTCTCAATTGAACGAGAGAATTTATGGTTTCCTCTTCGGCGTTATAACGCATCAAATAGTATGGAGATTCCGGTAGCCAGATGAAAATAAGCAGAAATAGACATGGCGCAATCAAAGACACGAAAGTGAGATTTTGTATCGATAAAAATGGGCCTATCACAAACTCCATTAACATGCCGATTTTCACAGCGACTATTGACATGGATGTTAAATTACCCGGGATGTGTGGTGGTGAAATTTTGGCCAAATAAATCGGCGTGACTGTCAAAGCGATGCCTATAGAAAAACCGGCTATAAACTTTGATATATACAGCTCCTATAGAGCAAAAAAAAGTAGGAACTTAAAGAGATTGATCGCGTCAAATTGTTTGTATAGATTAGGATGGAATAGAATTTAAAATTTAATTTAAAATCAACTTGTATATATATTGTGTATTATATTCAGAGAATTTCAAGAAAAGCAAGTGTTATTACATTGATAGGCGTTACAAGGATATGCATTTTCTAGACAAACTTAAAACAATAAAGACTATAATAAAAATTCGCTAATTAATAATTTTTAATCTCAAGATGTAAATACAATGTTCTTTTTTAGAATACTTACTGTCAAAGATGTTGCAAAAGCTATCATCAACCAGCTGATTATCGAAGGTACGGCAGTAAATAACATGATATTTTTTCTAGCGAAGATATTAACAATGACTGCTCAAATAATGGCACCAGCAACTGAATCTAATGTAAGTAAAGATGCAACCCAAGCGGCTTCTTGCAGAGTCAGATGAATAGGATATTTTTCATCCTTCCCTTGCATCAATGTAGCCAAAGGTGGCGACGACCAACCCAAAAATTGGCCAACTGACAGCATGCCCAGATTTCCTTCCATATAAAATAACATTTCGAAGGTTTTGAGAAAAACTTTTTTCTTTTTAACTGACATTAATAATGTTAATTTTCTAGAAGAAAATTTTCTTTTATGTAAAATTGATTTATATATTATTATTAAACATTTTTCAACCATAATTTTTAAAAATTTTTTTAAATTAAAAAAACTTTTTTTTTAAATATAATTTTGTATGTATCTAAATACATAATTTAAAAAATAACGGAATCGAAGTTCCAGATAGAGATTTTAAATAAATGAATTTATATATTCCGTTATAAAAGATATAATAGGCATATATGTAATAATAATAACAAATAATTATTAGGATAATAAGTAAAATGCATAAAATGTATAGTAATTAAATATAAGCTTTATAAAATTATAAAGAATAACTATTAAGAGAACTGGAAGAATATAAATTAAATATTACACATATACATATAATATCATAGTCATATTAATATAACATCAAATCTTACGTGAATTTCACGGAAAGCAATAGAAACTAATTGTTGCAAAATCATCGAATATGATTGACATTAAAATCTATAGAACTATATTTAATTTTACGTTCATGTGACAATGACAACTACATGCAATACATATCCAGCTTGAAGCATTATTTAAAAAAATTTAATAAAAAGGAAATTTATGTAAACATTTATATGTAATTATAAATTTAATGTAATAATATATGAATATGTAAATGTAACCGAAATATTTTTATTTCTCCATGTTTATCTCAATAAATGTATATACGTTACTTACGTGCTATGGCAGGAAGATATAGCTTCTTCATTTTTACAATATAATGATCAAATAGCACATATGCGTTTCACAAATGTTTCTTCGAAACGTTTCATAACCGACTATTGAAAACGATTAAAATGAAATACGTTTCTTGCGATAAAAAAACATTATACAACAGTTATTATAGCACTTTAAATTAATAATATTTCACTGAAAGAATTAATAAGTAATATTGACTGTTTTAAGTAGTAATATTAGATTATATATATATATTATCTAATATTACTGATTAAAACAGTCAATATTATTTATTAATTCTTTCAGTGAAATATTATTAATTTAAAGTGCTATAATAACTGTTGTATAATGTTTTTTTATCGCAAGAAACGTATTTCATTTTAATCGTTTTCAATAGTCGGTTATGAAACGTTTCGAAGAAACATTTGTGAAACACATATGTGCTATTTGATCATTATATATATATATATATATATATATATATTATATATATTATATATATATATATATATATATAATTGCCACACACACACACACGCGCGCGCGCGCGCGCACGCACGCACGCACACACACACTGGATAATACCTTTAGTTTGAGATTATTATATGCTTGTATTCTGAAATTTATAAAACCTTATACTCTCTAAAAGTGAATCAGTGAAAATATCACTAATTTAAACAGTAAAATAAGATTTCACTGAGAATCAGTGAGTATTTTACTGATCTTCAGTGGAAACGCTTATTTTTTTGTTATTTTATCTTATATCTTATATTTGATTATGGTCAGTTAAAATAAAATTCACTGTAAAAACAGTAAATTTTACTGTAAAACCAGTAATCGCTAGTTCGTTCATTTACCGCTACAATCGCTATCTCTCTCGTATTTAATTTTAGTTATAAGAATTATATAAAGTTTGCAAAGAGCAACACTTAAAATTAGAAGTATTACTTCGATTTAATTTCTGCTCAATAGAGAGGCTTCAGATATTAAATCGATCTTTATAAGTCGGACAAATAAATGTCTGGCGACTTAATGAAAATTATTTGTTCGTTATCTATTTAAAATAACAAGTTCAATATGCATGTAATATAAATAAAATAAAATTTTTAATATAATAAATATTTAGTAAATATAAATAAAGTTTTTAATTTTATATGAAATAGATAGAGAGATAAATTATAGTTAAATATTATTGACAATAACGAGAGAAATATTACTGATATTGAGAAATATTACTGATTGAAGCAAAATTATTAACTGATTCTTTCAATAAAATATCACTGATTTACAGTGCTGTACTTATAACTGCTGTAATCAGTGACTATTTACTGTTTTTCAGTGATAATACACTGATTCACTTTGAGAGAGTAGATGTATTTAACTCTTCGTGACTTAACTATGAATAAATTCTGATTTATGATAGAATTATTATTTCTTTTTCTCTACCCGCTCTCATTTCCTGAATCCCGAGATCGCGCAGGGTCCCATTCCGAGTAAAAGAGATTAAATTTTCTTATCAAAAAGAAGCCGATAAGCGTATATAGGCCTAGGACACTCATAGAGTTAAAGGAAACATCCAGTCATTGATCTGTGCCAGGCCCCTAACAGTGCGCTCGACCTGATCCGTACACATGCCCGAAAAAATGTGTCACCGGGTAAGTAGGTTGCGTCCTTCCAGATGGATCGACCTTTCAAGGGCTTGGACTTAACAATTATCATTTGTTTTTTTTAATTCTTAATGTCTCTACAAGAATTTCCGATTTCAATAAAACAAGAAAAAAGTATAAATTGCCATGTCTTCTGAAGTAATTAAATTTTATTATATTGATTTATTATCATTTTAACGAAATGATTTTTGACTTTTATTTAAAAAATTCTTGAACTCTTTTCATTATGTCACATAATTTTATTTCTTCCTAAAGATCAAATTTTGACATAAAGTGATACACACGAGGGATTTATATATTTTATAAATTTTTTGCAGTACCAAAATATATCAAACAGTGATAATTTCACAGATTGTATATCGATAAATATATAAGTTTGTGTTAATAACATGCGAACATTTGATAAATAATCTTACACAAACACACACTATATGTAATAATATCTATCTATGCTTTAATATTATAACATATCATCGAAATTATCATGTAGAATAAAACTCAAAACCGTTTTATTCATGAAAATCAAATTTACAATAAATGAGATAATATACAAGCTTTTTTAAATAAAATATTAATAAATGCGCACTCAAATTATAAGATGTCAATCTTTGAAAAGTGCACGGAACATATTGTTCTATTTATTTTTATTTTATATAAAAACAATCTTGATATCTAATTAATTTCATTTAAATGTGTTTTTATCATCTTTTATTTTATATTGTTACAAGAAATCATCATAATTTTAAAATAATATAGTTACAAAGAGTAAATTAAGATAACTTTTTGAAACGTTATCTTTTAAAAGAAAATAAACTAATATTTGGAATAAGAAGATGAAAATATTGCTTATTAGATTAAATATTGAATTTATTCGATAATTTATACCTTTGCTTCTCTTTTCTTTACTTAACGTTATTTATCTATTTGTTATAGTTATAAGATGATTAATGCATACGACTACCTGTTGATTCTGCTTGTACGTGACTACCTGTTGAGTCCTTATGCATGTAACAATCTGTTGATCTTCTGCGCATGTAACCAATCGTTGATCCATTACGAAAACATGGTTGCCCCTGGTCTCTCAAGTATTTTATACATTCCTGGCATTTCCATCACAAAGAATTAAATTTGGATATATTATATAATATAATAAATAATGAAATATTAATTTATTATTAATTTATTACTCCTATCCATTAGTTGGAAAATGATATTAAGGTGACTATATGATCCTTACGCTAGTATTTCCACTTTCAAAAAATATTTACAGCGAGTTACGAGTCAAAAAACAAATACATTTTAAAATTTGTTACAAATTAATTAAGATTAAAAATAAATGGAGTAAACGGAAATATTAAGATTAAATTATTATAGAGACACATTAACGTAATATACTATAAACATATAAAAGTCAATAAAAATTAGTCCAGAAAATTTTGGTCAGTTTTAACTCCTGATCAGTTTCTGTCCAAAAAATTATAGTCAGTTTATTTCAAAATAATTATAATTAAAATAAAATATAATAAAGAGCCAACGCAGTTGTAAGACGTGTTTTTGAAGAAAAAAATAATCCATGAAAACGGCATCAGTCGGTTATGTGTATGCTGACAAGGAAAGTTCGGCAAGTGTAAAATTCAAAAAAATCTGTAACTTTGCATAAGTTTAGACTAGATGGACCTAATCACGAAGCAATTTTTTTTAGCGGCTGATATTCGGTTTTAAGGGTGGAAACACCCTCTTGAAAAAAATCTGTCTTTACGTTTCTGAGTGAATATCTCCGAAACAATAAGAAATGTTCGAAAAATGTTTTAAATAAAAGTTTTATGGTTTCAAGAGCACTTTACAACGGTGTAATTAGATTTTTAAAAAATGTTAATTTTTTCGAAATATCCCCATCACTTATTTTTTTTTATTTAAATTTTAAATTTTTCTTGCAACTAAATTAAAGTTCATTTCACGCCAAATTCAACCATATATAATAAAGTTATGTTCCGTGAATGCGTCTTTGAGAAATAAGCTAAAAACGACACCTTTATAGGCATACTCTCAATTTTATCGACTCGCTACTTGGCTACGACAGAGCTTCTCTTTCTCCTATAACTTTCCGCAATACAAAAATATGATAAAACGGATGTTTATAATAAACCTAATCACGTTTGATTTTTGTATATTACACATGTTATATCTAATATAGTTATTATAATATATGTATATATCATAATACATATAATATATATGTATATCGCGAGAGAGGAAAATTAAATTCGTCAAGAAAATAATTACTTATTTAAATCTTTGGTAAAGAAACATTAAAGATTATCATCTAGAATGATACAACGCAACGAAATAAACGGGTGTACTATAACGTATATGTAATATTTTCTGTTTATATAAACATCATTATATTTATGAGTGAAACACGAATGAAAATGAATACACCTAAATATAGTCAAATCTATTTATTTCATGCGTAAATAGATCCAAAAATATCAGCAAACATATGTGTGGATGTATACATAAAGAAACATTATATGTATAACAGGTATAAAGAAAGAAGAAACTTGTATTATATAGTAGGCTATAATTAATTATATGATCCTAATTACATACTAACTTTCATCTGACATTTTTGTCAGCTGCTTCGTTTTTAAGATATTCTACTGTTTCTTTTAAAAAATGGAACATTTTATAAGAAGCAATACAGAAATATGACTTACATTACTATTGCTAATATTATTTGTATATAAAACTCTTCGGTATATATATTTCTGATTGTAAAAGTATTAAAGTCTAAGAGAGTAACAAAATAAGGAAGTTATTGAATCATTGAATGGTTCAAAGGTTGAAAGATTACCGAGATGGGAGCAAAAGATGGAAAGATTATAAGAAGATTATCTTTAATGTTCATATTTTTTATATTATTAGTTGGTATAAAAGCCATCTCTTTCTGCATTTCATTCATATGTTATTCAACGTGTTGTGCGTGTGATACTTTACGCAAAAATTTTCATATAACCGTTACTCAAGCATTTGTATCAAAATGGTTATAAATGTAGCAAACGTTATAAATTTGTTAATTACAACGTTCCACATTGCAAATCTGGCTGTCACTCCCGTTAATCATCGCGAAGTAGAACTCCACGATGCAATTTCCAACTTGATAAGAAATTCTATAAACGATTATGTTACAATTGAATACGATTGGGGACTTGATTTTGATGATCCATCGGAACCTCATGATGTACAACTTGTAGATTCGTATGATTTTCATACTGAAGAAGACAGCTACGAAGATGAAATTTGTATTATGAATGACGAAGGTGGAAGTGTAGATTTAAATTATAAAAGAAAAGCGGTGGAATATTGGAATAGTGGGAAAAAAAGACGTTTATTCCTTTCTGTTGTACAGAATCGTTTTAAAAAGGTAAATTCTCTTAAGGAATAAGCATAGTACTAACTGCAGATGAATGAATATTATTATTAATAATAAATAGTTGTTTATAATTGATAAAAAACGTTGATAATAAGAGAAGTCAGGAATGACGTTTTTGAGTCGCATGTTTATTTGCACTCGATTCGCATTAATTTTGGTTATGTTTAATATAATTTTTTTTAATATTTAAATATTGGATTTTTTCTTTTATAGGTAAAACACATTTCGCAATTGTACCGATGGCAAGAGTATGTAATGCGTGGAGGAACAAACAGAGACAAATTGATATTTATTGCTAAATATGTACTGATAAAGATGTACTGAATATGTACTGATTTCAAGAAGCTATTGAGAGAGGATCTATCATTCATGATATAGATTTACGAAGGTGGGCGCTAGAAGCAAAAGAGCAAGTTGATTTTACTACGTTTAGAGCAGGACATTGGTGGATATGGAATTTTAAAAAGGCTCATCACATTACATCACGTAAAATAACAAAATTTAAATCGCAATCTAATTCACAATCTGATGTACTGATACGTCAAAATGCAGAAGAATTTGTGAAAACTGTAAAACCACATATTGATGTAATTGGTGAAGGATCAACTTATAATGCAGATGAAAGCGGATTTAATCTAGAAATACATTCTGGAAGAACATTAGCTAATATGGGAGCAAAGACAATCGAAGCTACTATTCAATCTTTATCTTCTATAAGTCACAGTTATACTATTATGTCAATTATATCTGCGGATGGATCTCTTCTTTCGCCTCTATATATAGTCTTGAAAGAAATTACTGGATCATTTGGTCCACGAGTAGAAGAAACCCTTTTTCGACCTGTTAATGTTTACATTGCGGCTTCAAAATCCGGAAAGCTTACAACTCAACACTTTAAAATTTGGTTTTTAGAAGTATATCTTCCAAATACTAAAGAGAAAAGTTTGCTATTGTTAGATTCAGGGACAGGCCATTGTCCAGAACAATTAATAGAACATATACCAAAAGACAAACAAGTAACTATTTTAACAATACCAAAGAAAACAACTGCTTTTGTACAACCTTTAGATGTCTGGAAAAATCCTTAGATGTCTGGCTTCAGAATCTGGAAAAATTTTATTCGAAGCTTTTCTGATAATGTTATTTTACATAATTACGATGTAAATTTACATTTACGCAATAACATCATAAAATAACAGTCTTTGACACATAATCAACTTTCTTCTCCAAGATTTAAAAATTTATTTAAATATAGTTGGTACAAAAGTGGTTATTTATCAACAAGGTCGGAAAAGTTTGAGAATCCAATCAATTATTGTTATTTTAAAGAAGAAAAGAATATACCAAAATGCAGCATTTGTGGTAAAATGGCTTTTATACGTTGTGCGTGGTGCAAAAATTATTTTTGTTTTGACTATTTCTTTGAACAATATCATTATTGTAACAATTATATAAAATAAATATCTTATTTCTGTTAAAATAAAACCGAAAAGAAACTGTTCATAAAAATACCGGAGAGTTTTATATACAAATAATAATACTAACAATAATGTAAGTCATATTTTTGTATTGCTTCTTACAAGATGTTTCATTTTAATAGAAACAGTAGAATATCTTAAAAACGAAACAACTGATAAAAATGGTCAGATGAAAATTAATTAATTAATTATAACCTCTTATATAATACGTGTTTTTTTTATATGTATACATATACACATATGTGCGTTTGCTGTATTTCTGGATCTATTTACGCATGAAATAAATAGATTTGACTATATTTAGGTGTATTCATTTTCATTCGTGTTTCACTCATAAATATAGTGATGTTTATATAAACAAAAAATATTACATATACGTTATAGTACACCCGTTTATTTCGTTGCGTTGTATCATTCTAGATGATAATCTTTAATGTTTCTTTACCAAAGATTTAAATAAGTAATTATTTTCTTGACGAATTTAATTTTCCTCTCGCGATATACATATATATCATATGTATTATGATATATACATATATTATGATAATTATATTATATATAACATGTGTAATATACAAAAATCACTAACGTGATTAGGTTTATTATAAACATCCGTTTTATCATATTTTTGTATTGCGGAAAGTTATAGGAGAAAGAGAAGCTCTGTCGTAGCCAAGTAGCGAGTCGATAAAATTGAGAGTATGCCTATAAGGGCGTCGTTTTTAGCTTATTTCTCAAAGACGCATTCACGGAACATAACTTTATTATATATGGTTGAATTTGGCGTGAAATGAACTTTAATTTAGTTGCAAGAAAAATTTAAAATTTTAATAAAAAAAAATAAGTGGTGGGGATATTTCGAAAAAATTAACATTTTTTAAAAATCTAATTACACCGTTGTAAAGTGCTCTTGAAACCATAAAACTTTTATTTAAAATATTTTTCGATATTTCTTATTGTTTCGGAGATATTCACTCAGAAACATAAACACAGATTTTTTTCAAGAGGGTGTTTCCACCCTTAAAACCGAATATCAGCCGCTAAAAAAATTGCTTCGTGATTAGGTCCATCTAGTCTAAACTTATGCAAAGTTACAGATTTTTTTGAATTTTACACTTGCCGAACTTCCCTTGTGAGTATTCGTGTCCGTTTCTGTTTCGTCTTCTCGAGTCCGATGCATCACTCTTTGCGCCTTGCAACCGCTTAAAGGGCTACTTGCATTTGGTTTCCTTCGAGTCAACTTGCCTTGACAAGTTCATGTTCGCTCTCTAAGACTATGCACAATCACTGAAGAAGGCTCGAACTGAGTCCGAAACGTTTGATGTCAATAAAGAAGAAAGATCGTTTAATGTGATCGTTTTCATGGATTATTTTTTTCTTCAAAAATATGCCTTACAACTGCGTTGGCTCTTTATGGCCTATTATTATATTTTATTTTAATTTGTTAATTTCAAGAGCCTTTAATTTTGTTTATCTTTTATAATTATAATTAATTTAAAAATTGACTAAAATCTAATAGACTAGAGTCAAACAACAGACGGCATCGAAAGATGTTACAAATTATTTGTAAAGACAAATATTGAATAATATATTTATAATACTTATACATTATTATCTTTAATTACTATATTATTTATTTACAAGAAATATTTTATTTTGTAATTTATTACTTTCAAAATTAATTCATAAATTATAATTACGAATATAAAAAATGTGTATGTCTATATTATATACAATTACTGTTTCAGTCGCATTCAGAAATTTCAGATATTTGCAACTATTTCTATTATAACTATTTCTTCGATTGTAATAAATGAGCCAGCATTTCACACATTATCCTTTGGTACAATCCATTGTATTCCTCCATCTAGAATATAAGAAATTAATTATCAGGAATACAGCTTATTATGTTACATATTATTTTCTTTAATTTTTCTTTTTTTATTTGTCACATAATTTAAATATCGATAATAAACCTTATATTGGGCAGCATAATCTTCCGTTCACCCTATCAAATTCAATGCAGAATTTATTTCTGCCTTTGTAATTTTCGATAAAATATAGATTACATTCTCCTTTTAAAGAATAGTTCTTCGATAATGTTATAGTTCGTCGCGTGTTGTTCAACCTTGACTAACGATAATTGTTTTATGACCTTCATCCCTAAAATTTTACAATTTTTGCACAGCGTAAATTTTCCTTGTCATTATTTTCGACCATGTGTTCTCTATCTGTCACGAAAACTATTAGCACATATATATTACAAAATTATTTGTAAGAAATATTAAAGTTAAAAATATAAATAAATTTAATAAAATTTAAAATAATGTTTATTTGAGAATTAAGAAGGAGAATTTTAAATATCGAGAATTATACATTATTATACATAATATAATTATACATAACAATTTCAAATGTTATAGCAGTATAGATGACATTTTCCAAAAATTTAACGATGTATAAAATTTCTGTAATTTATGGAATTGTGTGAAAAAAGAATATATCTCAAATTTATTTCAATTGTAAAATCTAAAATTGCAATTATTAATATAACATCCTTTCTTCTATGTTTAATACTTTAACATCAATTAAATCTTACTTATATTAACTTGTTGTATATTTGAAACGAACAGTATCGATTGTTACAAGAGCTGCATTGATCAAATCCGTATCCTTTGTGATAACTCCATCAAGATCCGCACTTATGCGATGTACACAATAATGAACATATCCTTGGATAACAAATTGAGAAAACTTTACAAGTATCCGTTTGATTCAAAGCAAGAGCTACCTTGGCATTTTGCGAAAAAGTAATCATGCCCATTGGATGATCATATGACAATCTGTTGGATGATTGGACTAATAAACTCAATAAAATTGATCGTGACTTTTTTACAGACATCACTTAAATGCAATCAGACAGAAATAAACAAATTAAAAAAGATTGACAGCAATTTATTTCGCGTAATATTGTGTAAATAAAAATAAACTGTTAAAAAAACATAATGATTCTTAAATTAGTATTAAATAATTATTTCTAAATATTTTCAAATAGATCAGATGATTCTTCCGGAAAGTATCGACAAATAATGATAGCTGATGATTTCATTTCTTCAGCAAACCGTTTAAGATGCTTAAACTATCATCCATTACAAACAATAGTTCAGATTGCTCGTCTTTTGCCAGCTTAAGTATTCTTTCTGTTAAATCTGTAACTTGTGTTTAATATCTATAGTGAAAATGTATACAATATATATACTTATATAGAGTAACAATTAAAAAATTAACTTAAATTATTCGGCTGTTTTTTAGTAAAACGGAAAAAGTCAAACAGTTTTGAATAGGAAATTTTAAAATTTATCATTTTTAGCATATAGTACAAAAATTAAACATTTTGATAATAAAATTTTACATTTAAAAAGAGGAGAGGTAGAAAACATAATAGGTAAAATTTGATTATCAAACAGTTTGATTTTTTAAATTCTATCCATTTTACATAAACCGAGAGAGAATAATTTCAGCAATTTCCTATCACCTTCTATGAATTTTGTGAATTGTAAGAAAAACATTCTTTTCTGTGTTATATATACTTTTGACATATTAATCTTACATGGAGATTTTATTTAAGTAATTGATAAAGATATTTTACCCATATTTCTTTTAACTTTGGTTTCGTTTACTTCTGTGAATATCGACTGTATATTTCTACGAGTGGATAAATTGCAGAGGACATATTGATTGGTTGTATTACAAAGTAAATCGTATAACGAGGTATTATGATTTTCGCAAATCATCTCGCGATTGGTGAGAAACCATAGAAGCACTACGATCTTTTTATGTCATTCTTTAAAAGAACCTCACCATTCACCCATTTCCATCTTTGGACATAATGATACATCCCTATCTTTTCTGGAGGCTTGCCACAGTCCTATGTAAGGTCCGCCATGCTATTTGGCACAGTGTTTTTTTTACTAGAGGAATCTTGGGAGATGTGGTCACTCGGACCCAGTCGGAAGCCAGCATGCAGAATATCTCCACCGGCACTTATTTGATCAGCGAGCGATCTTTTCAAGGATCCCCCATGGCAATCGGCCATTGCATCCATCGAACGAAATACCAACATCGCTCTGGAGTCGCATATTATTGTGTTAAAAAGCAGAATTAGGTGTGAGGTCTAGATAGTTCATTGTCAGTAGTTTAGAGCAGTTGCCCGGAGAGCGAAAGATTCGGATTCGATTCCCGATCCAGCCATTTGCGCCTTACATATTTTTCTAGATGCGACAATGATCGTTCGGTTAGTAATAAGCAAAATCACTGATCAAATGGAGCCTCTCGCGCTTCATAATAATCTATATTTGTCATCTAATGTATATAAGTAATCAAATGCTAAAGAAAATGCTAAAGAAAATGCTAATAATAAAATAACACTGATTCCTATAACAAATAATTATCGGAAGATAAAAAATAGGCAGAGAAATAGAGAAATATATCGATGATAGAACAACATAGATCTCCTTCTATATGCATTTTGAAATTTATTAAGAGAATAATAAGAAATCAATGACGAATTTAAGTCAATCTAAAGCGATAAATCTAATCAATAACAGCTAGATAAATCTTATAAAAATTCTTTTTGATTTTTTTGACAGTAGCGTAAATCCAACTACACGCTCTTCAAAGCTATCAGTCATAGGAGACAATTTATTTAAATTTCATACGAAAGTGTATTGAATGTCACAGTTGAATATATCATTGTTACATCGTGTATGAATTTATCTGATGAAAAAGTACAATTTCTAATATACAGAGAAAGTTTTGTCATTTTATGAAAGTGCAATTCGATATAATTAATGACGCAAATTAAAATTTCCTAGATTGTTGCTATCGACAAAGACAATGTTGCTCTTGATAATTTTTTCTTTCTTCATATTCTTTTCTGTCTTTTAAAATTGTAAAGTATTCTATTTCTGTTAAAAAAGATTTTAATGCCGCTTATCAGCTACTTATATAAGCGTTAGTTAATATATCGATCAATAAATCGAATTTTATTTTGACTGTCATAAAAAATTGTTTTCATATATCTTATTTTTTAAGTAAGTAATGCATGCTAATTGTAAGATATCCAATGCGCGGTGAGAAAAGGTGCGAACGGAAGTAAGTACAAAAGAAACAACGTTATAATGTAATTGTGATAATGCGAGTGCCACCTGCGTAACTTTTAATGAAAACAGCTGATTAAAAGTTGTATGGTAGAAATTATTGCGGATTCATTCTCATCATTCTTCTAATTATCTGCGATGTGCCAAGCGAGATAGTCTCTATCATCAAGGATCCAATATCGATGCATCCCCTTTTTTCCCGTATCATTTCAGATCCAGTTACTGATGGAATCCTTCCTCCTATTCTATCGTCGTAGCCTAAATGATCATAATGCGAATAAAATTTGATGTCGATTAATTAAGAATTGAGGGTCGCAAAGTTCACGTGTTATATAAAATTTTTAATTTCGATTAAATTTATTTTATGTTATTAAAAAAATGCATCTGATTTTAAAATTATATGATCAATAAATTTGAGAAATTTTATCTTTTTATGCTTGAAAAAGAGACAAGTGAAACGAACAATAATTTGATAATATCCGTGCGAGTAAATCCTTCGTGTCTTCGTCGAATAACCACCAACGTGCTTCCGGTATCCGTTTCCGTCTCGCGCGTTAGAGGATCCGGCAAGAATCCGTCAAATCCCATTTCCTGCTCTTCAGAAACCGGGAAAGGATTTAGGTATCCGTAAATGGGACAGAATGATTGCGCTTCGTTCCACGGAATTTGCCAATCACGAAAAACTCCCATTGAATATCTTCGTTTCCATTTTCCATTTCATTAATGTTCCTCGGAATGCAGTGAAATGATCCACGATTCGCTTGACATTCCTACTGAAAATATCGTTCACTTTTATTCGTTCTTAAAAGAGACGATTCAATTCGTTTAAAGTGAATTTTAAAATCTCCTCGAAATGAATACCCAATCTTTCGATCAAGTGCCTTCGATCCAAAATTATCTCGCAAATATATAACAATTCTTTTTCCCTATACTGAAAAAAAAATTTGGTTGCATTAATTACAATTCTGGTAGATTCAACCAGTATATCTGTTGGAAAATGAACAAACCAGAATTTTTGTAGGAATTACCAGATGAATCTGATTAATTTCTTCCCGTTAAATTTATCAAATTTTCTGATTAATAATACCAAACTCGCCAGTACCAAGTCGTCTAAAATTTTTTTCATCTAATCTCAAAAGTCTGTTTAATATTTTAAATTCCAACAAGATTATTGGATAAATTCAATCCAGATTATTGAATAAATTATTTTAAATTCAGTTTGTTAGAAATTAAACTGATAAACAGTGATACAAGAAGAGGATGCAGCTCAAACACACAAAATCAGAGAGCTAGCGTCCTCTTTCTGACACTACTGCTCGTAAGAGAAAAAATATATACTTTGGATTTAATGTTAATACTAGTTCTTTATATACATTTCATGGCAAATATTGAATACGAATTAAGTTAAGAGTAGCTTGCTGCCTAGTGGTAAGCAAAGAAATTAATGTAACAAGAAATTTTATAGATCCAACCAGAAAATACTAACCAAATCCTTATAGTAAAATCTATTAAACGTTCTAGTTATAAAAAATCGAGTCTTATCATGATAACTAGAAATTCTTGTTTAATTTAACTAAAATGCCTTCAATCATATACGTCTTGTTGGTACAATCAAACGATTTTTCTCAGTGTATATAATTCCGGTTTATAACCATTTTATATGATGTCAGAATTATTGTTATATAAACTCAGATATAAAATATATGCGTATGTAAAACTTACATTTATAAAACACATTATTTCAAACGTATTAAGTTCTTACACACATAATATGTATTTTTTGATATAATTTTGTATAACTAATGAACTTTTTTAATACTAACTTTTCTTTAATCAGAAAAATGTTCGAATGAATTTTTACAAGAAATGTTAAGTAATATCGATCCTACCTGTTCGGAAAGTCGTAGCTATTCCAAAGATGCAAATAAGATAAAAAGTTCTCGAAATCATTTGTTATAATAAGTACAAATGCTTGTTATAAGTGTATCAAAGAGAATGATGTATAAAGCGGAGAATTTATGCTCGACTGAAAGGTCGATTTGGTCGACTCGGAAATTGACGCTGTTCAAAACGCATTCGGATAACATAACAAGATGACGGCGATTGTAATGAGCGTCACCAATCGGCTGGTAATACGCGTGATAATGGCAGCTCGATGTACGAACAATCTTCCTATCCTCGTGTTACGATACGTCCTCATAATTCAATTATTTTTCAACAAATTATTTGTCTAATCACAATTTCCCCTTTCTCTCTCTTTTAGTAATTAATAATGAAATGAAAAATTGAGCTCAAAAACTCATGTTGTCCACGATTTAATCCCATCGATTACTTCTTTTCGAGTAATTAATGCAAGATATAAGGATATATAAAATGTTCCAGAATTGTCACATCATAATAGCAGATTCCCAAAATCATTTGAAGATTTTTCTTCAGTGAAAATATCAAGAAAGGTCATTTTTTGTATTCATTTCCAATTTTTTTATCACCACATATCTTTGTATGTAAGCCTCAAATTAAAATACTATTAAAATCTACCTGAAATTATTTGAAAAATGTAGTTTTAGTTTTTTAACTTTCTCCATAAAATTTATTTTGCAAAAAGCCCTTCTTTTTTGAATCACTTATAATCCGGAAATTATTGACTCGACATTTTTACTAAAAATTGTCTATAAATGCGATCATCTTCAATATAACGCAAATTTTTTTCGAATTTTTTTATAAATATGAAAGTAAATTTTTTAATAATTAATACAATTTCAAATAATTTGAATTTATTTTATAATATTCAACATTGCTTTTGTATGACGAAGAATGCAATGTAAATCTAGAATAATTGGGAGAAATATAATCATTATTAATGATTTTTTTAATCGCGATATTTTATCAGTTTGATCTGAAGATGAAAATTTTTTACATTGTGCGTATTTCGGAGAATTTCATGTAATATAATATTCTAATATAATATTTTATGCGTCCCATATAAATATGTATGTTTACATAATATGTATACAATAATTCAAGTCTGTGTACGATTTATCATATATTATGTATTATTATGTATATATTATTATATGTATATTATACAAAAATTATTTATAATGCCATAATGGTGCATCTCCTTGAATGAAAAGTCGAAAAACTGGAAATATATTTTGTAACGTTTTTATTTTTTGCGAGAAATTGTCTTATCTTCTCTCTTTCTTTTCCTCTCTTTAATCTTCCACTTTAACACTAAATACTAATGCTAAATACTATGAGTTATGCGCTATTAATACTCAATTGATTCAAAAGTAAAAGATTTTGGTTGTCTCGTCAAATATCCTCGCTGGTATCTTTAATGATTTTCAGATTCGACAATTTCTCGTACTTGATAATATTAATGATTCAATAATTATTTCTTACGTGATGGAGTTGGCATAATTCATAGTCGATCTTTGTTATCTCAATTTTAATTATTAATTACGATAAACTCGAGAACATATCAGCGAGTTTGTTCTTTTCAAAGATTCAAGTCAGTATAACATCGTCATATATGTATATATTATAAGTTATACATAATATTAAGTCCACATATGCTAATGTTCTTAATATCAAGTTATGCATGTTAATGGATGAATTTGGATAAATTTGAATATATTTATTTAATATTGCATCATCAAAATTTATATAAATTGTACTATAATTATAATATATATTTTATAATCTTTTATGTAATTTTATGTAATTGTGCAATTTGTAAATCATATTTTGTAATTATATAATATATATTTTATAAATTCTTTGTATTATCTTTTTTATTCGGCAAATTTGATAGACTTGTATTAAAAGAAAATAAAAATAAAATTTTTAAAAAATTTCCTCCTCGATGAATCTTCACCTTAACGAAGGTATTTTTGCCGGGTGAGGAGGTTTGAGTACTCTAATGAACCTGAGAGCTATGCTGGCGGTAACATAGGCCGATATTCTTATAATCTATTTTTATATAATTTCAGATCATCTTAAGATGATTTTAGATCGCATCTTAAGATTTTATTCAGCTAATGATCATATAACATTTTCAGACTTTACTTAAGACGATCTTAAATAAAAAAGAACGAACTATGAAAATACTAGCCGTAGTTATCGGTAGGGTCACCCATGCCGGACAGGTCGAAGGGAAAGAGTCAGACGAAGAGAGATACAACAAGATATATATTATATATTATATTAATATTTTTGAATAGGAGAGACAAAATACAATAATCAAGGAAAAAGAGCATTTGCACTGAATTTGTGTTTGATTTTTACGTTTGTAATCAGAAAGAACGGTTCTCGAAATTGTAATGCTACGAGTTATTTAAAAAAAATTCTTCTTTAATCTTCTATTCTTTCAAGATATATGAGTAGACATTGAGAATAGAAATAACTTTTTCGATTTAGGATAAAAAAGTGAAATGTCATATCAATCACATAATTATTAATCGTTGATTTTTATTTACCAACTGGCTTCACCAACTTGTCAATTGATCGGTTTTTATATCAATAATTAAATCGAAAAAACTGTTTCGATTTACTGATTATTTATTTTAAAAGTTTATTCATTGTTGCCGCGATGTTAACGTACGGAATAAACGAAATACATTCGTAAATTACAATTTTATTATTAATAAATAGTTGATTTGCTCTTTCCATTATTCGAAATACTCGATTATACGATTGGAATATAATTAGAATATAATTTCGAAACACGTATTTTGCGTGATGCGTTCATTTAATTAAGCAATTAAAAAGAATCGAATGCAATTAAGAATCGATGTGTGTAACCGGAATCAAAATTATAAATTATCATTTTTTGTTGCAATCCTTAGAAACAATAATTATTCTTCTTTTAATATTTATAATTAAGAATATTTCATCCGATGCTTTATCATATAATTATGTGATGATTTAAATATGTATGATTCTTCTGAGAACGCACAGTAAAACGATCGAATGGCAAAATCGAATAATTAACGTAATGGAAAGCCTTGTGATGTATATTAATCGTTTAATAAATAATTAATCTGTGTGTACATGTGTGTGCGTGACTTTAAAAATATACTTGTATATAAATTCAATTTTTCGTATATGTACGTCATAGTATGCGTAAAATATTTCGGCAGCGAGGTCAATAACACGACGTTCGGCTTTGGTGACGTAGCGCTGTATTGTTTACATAAGCGAAGACCTTGTATCATTCGCACGGCGACATTACAGTAGTAAAGTAGTGATACGGAACATTTCATATTATTGAATTCTTTTTCTAACAGTGCAATTGCGATTAATATCGAAATATAATTCGCTACGACTATTACAATTAACAATTAATTAACTCTTAATAAATAACAGGAAACTATATGGCGATGATACATCCATCGAAACGCGATCTTTCATTATTCCAAATAAAAATTGAAACAAAAGAGGCAAAAATTATAAATACATAGACGATCTTGTATTATTCACACGACATTCCGACGGCAAAGTAATGATACAAAACGCTTCGTATTATTGAATTCTTTTCCTGAATGCGATCGCGATTAGTATTGAAATATAATTCGCTACGTCTATTTTAGATCGAATCGTACTTCTTTATCCCTTATACGATATATTAATGTGCGTTTCTCGTAATTATTCCGCGATCGGGAGTGCCGTGTAAAAGTCTCACGATCGTTTTTATAGTATATGACTAAATATAATTAATTGTTTGTTCGCGAATGAATATAAGTGCTATGAGGAAACAGCAAAGGATGAAGAAGAAAAAAGAAGGACATCTGGAAAAGTATCGGACACACAGAGAGCAGTGAAAGAGCCTGAAGCAGTCAGAGAGATATGCGGTGAGTAATTTCTAAAAATTATTTATTTATTATTATTATTTATATATGTATTATTTTCAAAATAACTATATTGCTTATTATATATATATATATATATATATATATATATATATATATATACATATATATATATGTTAAAGTACGTAAAATATTTCGATGACGAGAAAGAGAAACATATTAAAAATAAATTAACTTATGATAAAGATCATGAAAATGTATCGCAACGATATATCTTTATCGAATCGCAATCATTAATTACTGCGAATAAAAATTGAAAAAGGGAACATAAAATGGGATAAAGAAATTAATTTGATCTTTTGATCTTTATGAAATTAATTTGATCTTTTGATCTTTATGATCTTTCGATTATTGATGTTTATTATAATAATTTCTCTAACGATACTTATTAAAATTGAATAAATTTCAACCAATGCTTTAAATTTTCTTAATCGACAATCATTCATAGAATATTTCAACGACGTTTTATGACTTACGATCATTCGCACAGTAACCTTGAACAATAAAGTAGTGACGTTTTATATATTATCAAATTCTCCCTCTACATAGTCAACCTTGGCGATATGAACAGTACCGCGATAATGTTTCTGACCTACGATCATTCCCTCAGTGGCCTTAAAACAATGAGGTAATGATGAAGATATTCCATATATTATCAAATTCTTTCTCTAACAATTATTTTGAACATTGTTTTATATAATAGATTTTCTCTTATCTTTTATATTTTTATTTATCGTTTATATTTGCGAATTAAAATTTATATAGTATTTTACAAAATTAATTATATATTATATTATATATAAAATTATATATAATATAATATAACCCTTCCACGGGGTACACCTTGTCGCGGTGGGAGGATTTAGTACCTGGACGGTGCCTTCAGGTTTATCTTAAATTTTTTAATTTATGATAAATCTTAAGGTACCTGAATGGAAAGCCAAGTACCCTTCCGCGTCGTCGGTGCCGTCCACGTGCGGACGGTAAGCGCTTCGTCAACGCATCGCGTTAAGTATATACATATTAGGGAGTGCCGTTAAAGGTATATACATATTAAGTATATACATCGTGCGATCAAATATAAATATTTTTAATCGCATCGAAATAGTGCGGGAGTGCCATTCAGTATCGCGCGTAAAATAGCGAAAATAGCGATATAAAAATATCGCTCGCGAGTGCGGGAGTGTCGTCAAAGTATCGCGCGCCAACAACATGAGAGGGGAGGAGGCCTGGGAGAGCCATCAGACACGTATGAAGTAACTCTATGCAAATAGATTATCGCTTATATATAATTATATATTAATTGCGTACGCGCGATTTAAATTAAGTAATTAATCGCGTAATTTAATTTTTTATTTACATGATTTAAAAAAAGAGAATTGGAGAAAAAAATTTTTATAAAAACTATAATCTTGTAAAAATATGAGCTTTTAAAATTATTAGAGAATTATTAATAAAATAATGTTCTTTTTTTAAAATTCATAGAATTATTTTATTAATCTATTTACTATTATATACATCAAATGTAAAATTCAATGCGTACGATAGTATTTTTTTTTTTAATATTAATTATTTTAGGCGCTACTGCATCTTCTATTTGTATATTATAGATGAACGTATCTACTTTATTTTGATAACCTGAGAAGAGGAGGAGGCCTAGAAGAGGCATCCTGCACCGGCGGAACAATCTGATGGTGTGTATTATTATTTATATTAATTATTATATATAAATTGCGTGCACGTATCAATTTAATTCATTTATTGAATGATTTAAATAAGAAAATAGGAAAATTTTTGTAAAAATTCTTTCTATAAAAATTTGTACTTAAATATGAATTATTTATAAAATTATTTCACATTTACATATCTACATATAATTGTACGCAACGAATATAAAATTCAATGCGTCCAATAATAATTTCCTAAAATATTAATTATTTTAAACCCTGTTATAATTTGGATTTTATATTTGTGTTACAGACAATGTAGCATCAATAACAACTCCGCTGTTGCGCATCAGTGCCGGTGAGTGACAAACTTTTATTTTGCGGCAATGGATTTATGTAGATAAATGCATGTAGATAAATTCGTTGTTTCTAACTCGGACGGCAGGATAATTGCTTATACGGACACTGATTAATTTTAAATTATAAAATCAAAAAAATTTTTTTCTGTTTGTATTTATATTCCAAAATAAAATTATAAAATATATTATAAATTGTAAATTTATTATATTTTTAAACTTTTTTGTTAAAAGAAATACTAATGAAAATTAAATAAAAAGCAAAAATATTTTTAAAATGAAGATATATTAATTGCAATTTTATGCAAGATATGTGAAATATTTTTATTTCCATTATATATTTATATATATGAGTATTATAAAACAATTTTAAAAATATAGTTTTTTAATAGTCCATCGACCGAGAGTTAAAATGCATGCTAATTATTTTCTATATATGCATGATGATTTACATTTTGTGATTTTTGACGATTAAACGACATGCACGTCTGAAAAACGATTGTAATATCATACAATCACAAATAAATTAATCGTCTTATCTGCCGATTATAATAATTAATCGGCAAGAAGGAGTTATTCTTCTTTGTTAATTTATGACTCGTAGAAATCGAGTCAGAATCAAAAGCCAGAAGTAAAAGTAAATCTCACTGAGTTGAAAAGTGATTGATATTGGCCAGAAAATATGCGTGAGAAAAAAATAATATTTTTTTATTTATAGGTGCGTGTGATGATACGCAATTAAAAACACGCGAAGTTCGGTCCAAATTAAATTGCATGATTAAGGCTCTCTAAATCTTATGTGAATGTGAATTTTTGGTTAGAACTCCTTAAATCTCACGTTATCGTGAATTCCTGATTAGGTTTTTCCCTAAAAAAGTTTTTACTGGTGTAAGTCAAGAAATAGGCTAGGTAAGGCAACTAGATCTGTTGGAACTGCTATTAGGGCCGCTAAGTAGAGCAAGTAGTCTGATAGGGTTCTGTTAGGGTGGCTAGGCAGGACAACTAGGTTTGTTAGGGCCGTTAAGGAATACTAGGAATACTAGGTTTATTAGGGCATTTAAAAAAAGTTTAAAATTAAAGAAAATATATAGCTGTATAATTAAATTAATTTTTAGGAAAATAAAAAAAAATAAAAATATATCTTTCATAAATTTAATTAAATAAATTGTACATAAAAAATTAAAATCAATTATAAAAGAAAGATTGTAGGATGAAAATCAAAAATTTAATTTATAAATATGTAATTGTAAAAGTGTAACTTAAATGTATAAACTACATTTAAATTGCATTTATATATATATAATATTTAACATTGTAGTTTTTGTAATATTTTTTAAATTGTATTAGTATTTTATTTTGTAAATTGTATGTTTTTAAAAGTTATACAATTTCAAATTTAAATGTAAATGTTATTAGTATCTAATAATTAATATATTGAGAGAAAGTATAATTCAAATTAAATAATTTTTAATATTTTTTATTTCAAATTTGACATATGTCATATCAATTAGTGTAAATAATAAAAATGATGTAATTTCTTAATGTATTAAGAATATCGATACTGATAACATCTAATTATTAAATTGTATCTATAAATTGTAATTATAATTATTTATTTTTTGTAATTTTCTTATATTTTCTATATAATTGTACATATAAATATATATATATATATATATATATATATATATATATATATACACACATATGCATATAGTAATAATCTAATTTTAATTATTTATTGTAGTCTGTTGTAAATTATATGAAATTGAAATATCCTGTTTTCAATGATAATCTTCAATATAACAAAAATTTTTTCGAATTTTTTATAAATATGAAAGTGAATTTTTGTTATAATTAATACAATTTCAAATAATTTGAATTTATTTTACAATATTCAACTTTGTATGACGGAGAATGCAATATGTGAATATAGAATAATTAAATCTTGGTAATTTGTCTCGAATATATTTTATTATACATACATTATTGAAAATATATACATGGTAGACTGCAGCTTTTCGAAGCAGCGAAGTGTCGATATAATTAGCTACATTCGTATGCGAATCTGTTCATTTCTTTTTCCTTTTGTTCGACGACGACCTCTCGACAGCCAGCGTCATTCGAGGTTGTCGGGAGGCACGTGTAGGCCGACACGTGTAGACCATGGATGTTGTACGTGAAACATTTTTTTTTTGGAGTTTCTGTTATTTCTTAAAACAGCTGATTGATAACGGCCGATCCGATCGACTTGGTTTATCACGACTATTACAAGACCGATCCGTGAATCCGTCGATACACGCAGCGGACATCAGGATACTTTCGCTGACTTCGATTAATATCTGAATCTTTATCTCTTTCTCTCTCTACACCCATGCACTCGCACAAACATACTCA